>NW_018250337.1:55783-71357 GCF_001263595.1 Phalaenopsis equestris | reverse complement strand
GGAGTTGTCTTGAATTTTTCTTAAGTTATATGATTATATTTAGAGAATTTAAATATTTAGAGAACTTAAATATTAAAGTCTAGAAGTTAAATTCTTTACCATAAGTCATATTTTTATGTAATAGAGGAGTTACTTGAGGACAAGTGACACGTAAGTTTGGGGAATTTTGATATACCGAAAATATATGCACCTTAGTGGAAGGTATTTTGATGTTTTCTTGCAGGTTATTGATTTTTAGAACTTAAAGCAAAAAGGAAGCAAAAAGGATGGAATTTAGAGTCAAAATGACCTTTTCGAAGAAGTATTCAGCGTAGACCGCGGTAAGGGCAGCGCCAATGGCGCAGAACAACAGAACAACGTAAATTTTTGCTCAGCACCGACGGTGCCAGACTAGCGCCGATAGCTTCAAAGGCAGTTCAGCCCCTGTTTCTAAAAGGTTTGATGTATTTGAATGATTTCTTAAGAGTTTTTGGAGGCACCTCTTGGATAACTGACCTTGGGCTTTATTTGGGGCCAAAATTCATCAAGAAATGAACTCTTTTTCACTCCAAAACGTTCCACCATGCTCCATTTTCACCATTCTTCATAATCCATCTTCATTCCACCATCATATTGGAGTCCATTAGTGATTTTTCTTTTATAGTTTAGAGTTTGTGTGGTGAGATTTAGTGTGAAACTTTTTGTAAGAGTGTTGGAGAACGAGAAAGTGAGAGATATCTTCTTCCTGCATTTCTAAGGAAAGACTGCAAGGGATTTGTTTTGAGAAAGAGTTTTAGATAAATTTTGTTTGTTTATTAGTGTTGTATGAACTTTCTGTCTTTCTTATGAAGTCTGAGTAGTTCCCTCTATCTTTTTCCCTACTCTGAGATATGGTGAAATGAAGAGATAATATGATGTGTCAATATTAAAATATAAAATAAATTGTAATGATTTTTCAACTCCTAACTTAATTTACATTTTAATCTGGCCAATTGAATTGTTAAAATATGTCATGAAACATATGATCCGGGAAATGGAGTATAAGTTCTACAACAGAGTGAGGATCGCATTTGATTTCATGAAGGAGAAATTCGTTCATGGAATTAAGTGCAAATAAATAGGAAAATATTCTTTGTTGGGTGTAGAATTGGAAAATCTTTAGTGTGACAGACTAAAATCCCCAATTTGGTCTTAGTGTTTAAAAATCAAAACGAGAGTTAGCCTTCAGGTGAAGGGAACTGGGAGCTCTAGAGTGGGAGTCAGTTTCCTCATATCCTAGGCACAGATTTAAGGACTAAACATAGGATTAGCCAGGATTTTCTATGCAATGTATCAGGGTAGAGAATTATAATTGCTCTTATTTGACATAAAACATATTATAAAAATTTATATCATCTCATTTCACCAGAACCTCATTGTAGTGGGAAGGATGCTTTTTCACATAAGAAATCTTCATTACATAAACATAGTTATTAGATTAGTATTTATTTTTTTAAACTTTGCATTTCTATTTTGCTAATAGTTAAGTACTTTATCTTTGATAACATCTTAACATTCAAAATTAGTGATAGTGATTTTGTTTGATTTTCTGTAAATTTCCTAGTAAAACTTATTAGTGTTAATTTACACCTTCCCCATGGGATCGATATTTGGGGCTTAAATAGAAGATCATTTATTACTTGATAATGATACATATACTTGCGTAGAATCTCATTATTAATTGCCTATAATTATATATATTTTACACAACTTACTTTTCATATAAGGATCAAGTTTTTGGCGCTGTAGTGGTGTCAACTTCATAAATCCTTACATATAAAAGATCAGGATCAAGGAGGTCGGCAGAAGGTCGTCGATGAGAAAAGAGGCAGCGAAGGAGTGAGCTTCGGCCGGCAGATAGGGAGATGGAGTTGTGGCAGACAGAGAGGGAGCTGCAGACGATGGAGAAAAGCTGGCAGAGAGCTGCGCCAGTGTTGAGGGAGCTCCAGCGGTGAGGTCAGCGGCGAAAGAGAAGCAGGTCCGACTGCTCCGACTTTGGTGACGAGGCTGGGTCTCGTACAAAGAGCTATGGCAGCTGGTTTCCTCCTTTTTTGAGCCTTAGGGCTTGGAGAGAAGTTATCTCTTTTTCATTATTTATATGAGATAATATATATAATAATATTATATAATATATTATATTATATCATAATAAGAGGGCTGGAGAAAGATGAGAATCTTTTTTTCTTTTTGTATAAGATAATAAATATAATAATGTTATATAATATATTATATTATATTATAATAACAATTATTATATAATTATTGTTTATGTATTTTTCATTCGTACATGTCTTCGCGGCAAAGTGGGTGTCCTTTCTAACCAAAGCCAAAGTTTCGACATTCGTACTCATCTGCGCAGTCCTTTTCGCCATTCGGGGTCGTTCAGACCACTTTTTTTTTACTATCAGGCCAAAAACAATAATTTTCATATTTTTTAATTCGTCCACAAAATCATGGCGTAACGACCATAATTATCATCTGTAATTTAATTTTGAAGATTATGTGGGTGAAGACCCTTAAAGAGGCAAGTTAGTGTTATTGGAACACCTAACCAAATTTTGGTCCTAATTGGGCTTGTAGTGTTTGAAAGATGTCTTAATTTTAATTGAGTTTATTTTTTTCTAATCCTCAATTAATCAGTCTTGATTTAACTTAGATTACTACTAAGCCCTTAAGACCTAGGTGAGTGTCTTAATTAGTTTTGAAAAGATTAAGCTTTAGGCGGTCATAAATCATGATTTGAATTTTATTTGAAAATCAAAATAAGGGTATTAAATTGATTAATTATTGACTTCAAAAGTCAAACCTCTAAGTCCTAGGTTCAATTTATTTTAATAAACTTCCAAATTTTAATAATTTAAAAATTTATTAACTTATCTTTTCAATTAGGAAAGTGAGGTTGGTTTCTACCAATTAACCCCTTGTGTTTCAAACATCAAATTAAGATCAGAGGTTGCCCATTTCCCTCCTTGAATCAAATCTAAATGTTAATTAACGGTAAATTTCCAAAATTACACATTTGCCCCTAAGGCTCTAACGCTTCGTAATTTGTCAAATTCAATCCAAATGAATTTGAAATTTTTAACCTACCTCATTCATCGGTTTATCCTACCTCAGTCATGGGTCAATTAAGACATCAGAGGAGAAAATGTGATTTTTAAAAATTTAGTTTAATTTATATAATTTTTTTATGCAAAAATAAGATTTTCAAAACAAATTCCTAACTTGACTAAGGTAAATTCTAATCACTTGAAATTTTTACTGAAGGTAGACCTAAACTAGAGAAGCATTTGGACCAATTTTCATGATTTTTTAAATTTTATTTGAATTTTAAGAATTATTTTAATTTCTAAGGAATTTATTAAATATAAAATATTTTAAATGGGGAAAATTAAGTTTTATATTTTTGAAAAATCTTCCTAAGGTTAGAGAACTCAGTGGAGAAAATTTTATACTTTTTTGAGCTTTATTTGATTTATTGTAACTATTTCTAGTGAAAACCCATTTTTAGCCTTTAGAAATTATTTTTAAGCTTTGAAACTTAGTATCTTTATGTAGAAATTAAGAAAAAATGTTCTAATTACTCCTAAGTGCTTAAAAAGAAATTTAGTACATTTCCATGAAATTTATTATTTTTGTGATTTTTATGGATTTTTAATTATTTAAATATTTAAAATAGGCTAAAAATCAAGCTTTTATTTTAAATACCATTTTATTTGTAAAAAATACCCCTGATCACAGAGAACATAAAAAAATAAGTTTTATAATTTTTTAAGTTATATTTTAATTATTAAAAATCATTTCGGTGCCAAAAATGCTATTTATATTTAAAAATCAACTTAAGTTACCAAATGAACTCACAATGCTTTGGAATTTTAATGGTGAGTTCTCTAGATCCTAAAAAATATCTCTGGATCCTAAAAAATATTAGAGATGAAAAATCAAGTCATTTTATTGTTTGTGTTTTTCAAAATTTATTATCTTAGTGATTTAGGGTTTGTGAAAATTAGGTGTATTTTGAATGACTTGGCTCATGAGAAATTTTTTTAAAGGCTCTCTAATCATCATAAATCATCCAATATTTTTTTAGATTTTTCTAGGCAACATGCTAATTTCCATGATTATTTTAATCAAATAATGCACATAAACTTGAAAAATATGATTCCTTGTCTAGGGATCTCCTCTGACCTTGGAAAAATCAAGGAATGTTTCTTAAGATAGAGGAAATAATATGCTAAAATTTCAAGCCATAGTGTGATTACTACATGCATGGAGAATCAAAACATCCAAATAGATATTTATTTAATTAAAATAAAATATGCATCAAATTGACTCCAAATCATTTCTACATTATTCTCCTCTGTTCACTGACCAAGCTGGTTAATTAAGACACGAGAGGAAAAAATGTGATTTTTAAAAATTTAATTTAATTTATATAATTACTTCCATGGAAAAATATGATTTTTCAAAGAAAATTCCTAACTTGACCAGAGTAAATTCTAATACCTTAAAATTTTTGCTGGAGGTAGACCTAAATTAGATATTTATTATATTCTGTAGTTCGAATTTGAATAAAATTTCATGATTTGTTGAATTTTATTTGTTTTTTTTTTTTCCATTTTTCAGTATTAAAGTTTTGGGGAGTTTAAAAAAAATAAAATATTTTAAATGGGGAAAATTAAGTTTTATATTTCTGAAAAATCTTTCTGAGGTCACAGAACTCAGACGAGAAAATTTTATATTTTTTTGAGTTTTATTTGATTTATTGGATTTATATTTTAAATTTTATATTGTTTTCCTCTGTTTACTGAGAAAGAGGGTATTTTTATTTTATTTATGTGAATTTTTTACACCAAGATATGGATTTTTAAAGCTAGGGATAATTTTCTAATTTTTTAAATCCCTATTTATCTATTTAAACGCGCAGCGCCACATCAATCTACGGTGGCTCCGAAGCTCCACGCGGCGTGCTCCTATTCGACGCCGTCGTCTACCTCAGCGCTGAATCAACCCACGATTTATGTTCCGAAGCGTTTGAAGCGCTGTCCGGCTTCATCTCGACCGTCCATACGATACATGCTTGATCGAACGATGCTTCATCATCGTCCCCGATAGCCTAGTCCGAGAACTGTCCATCTTCCAGCCTTAAGATCTCTCTCATTTCTTAACCAATTTGGATGAATTTTTTTTTAAACGCTCGTCTAGACTAGAGGAACATATCCATATGATTATGATGCCATGAAATCAACTAAAAACAAATGGAGAGTTCAAATAGGCTTGGGAGGAAGAGAAGTTTTATACCTTCGCTCTGAGAAGTGAAGCTTCGATCAGAGAGTCTTCGCATGTTTTTTGTGATCCAAAGAGGCTAGAGGTTGAGTCTTTGGTCTTCGTGTAAGGCCTAGGTATGATTTCGATCGCGGCCGGATTTGGGTGTTGGTCTAGAGCTATGGTAGAGGCTCTGTGAGAGGGGAATTTGATGGGGCTTAAGCTTCTTTCACTGTTGTGAAGGTGTGGGTGAAGTTAATTTGAGTTTGGTGGACTCTGGAGATGTATTGGGCTCTGTTCTAGTTTTCAACAAGATTTCGAGGTCTATATTGAACTCCGGCAGTGAAAATTGGTGATGGAAAACAGTTGGAATGCACTGAGGGGATCTTAGGGAAGCTCAGTGGTCAATTTGGAGAGGTCTCTCTAAGAAATTTTCAGCACTCCCTTCCATGGCCGTGGGAGGTGCTTTTTATAAAAATGTTTAAGGGGTGGCTGTCATGGCCAATTAGGGGGTGCATTGTGCTGCTTAGGTGGAGGGCAGAGGAGCTCTACAACTTAATTTGGCTGAGATGGCCTCTAGGTTTGATTTGGGTGAAGTTCCATGGGGGTGGCTCTCTGTTTTGAGCTTCTCTAGTGATTATACTGGCCAGCCATAGTAGGGGGAGGTGGCTAGGTGCTCAGGGCATCCAGGGGAATCTGTCAAAGCAATTTAATGCAATGAGGTTTAGTTTTGGTAAGGGTATCTTAAGCATGTGTATTTTTGGAAATAAGATCCCTTAATTTGGGGGACTTTTGGTCGATGGCTCATCTATCCTGGGTTATATGGGTTTTTTCTTGGTCTTAGGGTCTAACCAATGGCTGAGGTGGAGTTAATTTGATGACTTTAGGGTAGTTAGGCCATCTTTAATGTATGGGTTCAATGTGGGTCCAGTGTGGGTCCAAGTCATCAAATCTTGGTTTTAGGCTAGGTTGGCCATGTCAATTAACCCAATTTATTAGTCAACATTGTGTAGATGATTTTTATGATGATTTTTGGTGAAGGGTTGAAGTGATTTTGAGTTAAACTGGTAGGTCAATTTGAGGGATTTTTGAAATTTGGCCAATTTGGGCATGTTGGGTGAGACATGGGTCTAGGTTGGGCTAGCCTTGGGCTAATTCCAAATTCAATGGTCCACATGATCAAGGGAGATGTTTTGAAGATTTTTAATGAAGGGATGGAGTCAAAATTTTGGGGTTAAGGCCCTCAATTTGGTGATATTTTGAGACATGGTCAATTTGGGATAACTTTGGGGCTTTTTGGACTTAGGTTGAAATAAAATGAAATTGAGGCCTCACCAAGGCCAATTGAAGGTCCAGTTTGATGTATTGGGATGTTTTTGAGACATGGTCAGTTTGGGATAACTTTGGGGCTTTTTGGACTTAGGTTGAAATAAAATGAAATTGAGGCCTCACCAAGTCATATGGCAAGAATTGGGTTTTTGGTTTAGCTCAAAATTGGATTCAAATCATGGACCAATTGAGATTGGATTTGGTTTATATTGGTCACATCAAGGGTTAATTTAAGTTTATAATTGAAATTAGGGTAAATTTAGACCAATTGTATAGACATTTGAGGTAATTTGGGGAAAATTTGGGCATTTAAAGGGTACTTTGGGGGTTTTGGTCAAAGATGGTCAAATTATCAAGTTGAGTAAAAAGAAGAGTTTTGAATTTCTAATGGTGAGGGTACCTTTTCTAGTTTTCTAAGACTAGTCAATAGGAAAATCCTATGGTTAGACCTAGGCTACTAAAGAAGTTTCTAGACCTCAACCAAAAGTGAGGTCAACAGTATTTTGGTAGAGTTGGAGTGCCAACCACCATCAATAAGTCATGGACCAATGGAACCCCCATTTTGGGTCCTCTATGTAGTGGTCTTAGCCAAACCCTAGCCTATGGCTAATGGGTTTAGAGGACCATCTACAGGAGTCTCCTAAAAGTATCAAGATTCCAGAGACTAGAAATTCTGGGTTTAGGGTAGTGAGTGATTGCAAGTTAGTGCCTCAACCCTAGACCAACACCTAGGGTCAAACCTAAGGGTAACTCATCTTGAGCTCTCCCATAATGACCCCACCTACTAAGTGCTAGAGGTTAGGACTAATATGTGGAACTTCAAGTTGAGTAAAGAAGAGTGTAGAATTTCTAATGGTGAGGGTTCTATGTCTAATTTTCTAAGAATAGTTAATAGGAAAGTCCTATGGCTAGACCTTAGGCTACTAAAGAGGAGAAACTAAACCTCAATCAAAAGTGAGGTAAAAAAAATGGACACCCAATAGGTGTGGTGTGCTCGGCAAGCACATTGCGCGTATTGGCGTTGACTGACGAGATCAACAAAAACCAATACAAACTCCTAAGTCAGCAAACCTGGAAGCATGTGTAGAGTTGTGTGTGTGAATTGCTTTGACTGGGGAATTAGCAGATGATCGTCTGATTGAAATCAAGGAGTAGGGACTCTCACTGAGGATCGGAGAGTGAATTTTAAGTTATAAAATTTCAGGTATTTGTAAAGTTTTGGAGTCAATATATAAGTGTTGACCCCGAGGTGGGAATTGAAATTTGGGTATCAATCCTGAAATAAGAATCATATGCCATAATCCATTTAAGACGGTCTTGAAAATTATTTCAAATATGAGAATAAGATTGTGGGAGGACCTAATCGAGATGGAAAGCACAGAGGCTCACATCCGGATCCAAAGGGTAACAACATAAGATGGCAAACATTAAGGGTATGTCCTTAGAAAGAAAGGATTGTACCAGTTTGAGTTACCACTAAGGAGTTATATTCGAACTGACATGTGATAGGGAAAATATATATGTCACGTTAGGAAGGAAAGATCTAGGACCCACATCCAACCCAAGCGATGATGAAGAAATATATGCTACATGGAGGGGGAAAGCACTAAGACTCACATCCAACTCAAGAGGTAACAAGACAGTATGTGTGTCACATTAGGAAGAAAAGCACTAGGATTCACATCCAACCCAAGCGGGGACAAGGGAATATATGTGTTACATTGAGGAGGAAAGCACTAAGACTCACATCCAACTCAATAGGTAACAAGAAAATATGTGTGCGTCACGTTAGGAAGAAAAGCACCATGAATCACATCCAACCCAAGAGGTGACAAAAGAATATATAAGCTACATTGATAAGGAAAGCATTATGACTCATATCCAACTCAAGAGGTAACAAGAAAATATGTGTGCGTCACGTTAGGAAGAAAAGCACCATGAATCACATCCAACCCAAGAGGTGACAAAAGAATATATAAGCTACATTGAGAAGGAAAGCATTATGACTCATATCCAACTCAAGAGGTAACAAGAAAATATGTGTGCGTTACGTTAGGAAGGAAAGCGCTAGGACTCACATCCAACCCAAGTGGTGACAAGAGAATATATATGCTACATTGAGAAGGAAAGCACTAGGACTCACATCCAACAAGAGGTAACAAGAAAATATGTGTGTACACGTTAGGAAGGAAAGCACAAGGACTCACATCTAACTCAAGAGGTGACAAGAGAATATAAATGCTACATTGAGAAGCAAAGCACTAGGACTTACATCCAAGTCAAGAGGTAATAAGAAAATATGTGTGCGTCACGTTAGGAAGGAAAGCACCAGGACTCACATACAACCCAAGAGGTGACAAGAGAATATATATGATACATTGAGAAGGAAAGCACTATGACTCAAATCCAACTCAAGAGATAACAAGAAAATATGTGTGCATCACATTAATAAGGAAAGCACTAGGACTCACATCCAACCCAAGAGGTGACAAGAGAATATATATGCTACATCGAGAAGGAAAGCACTAGGACTCACATCCAACTCAAGAAGTAACAAGAAAAAATGTGTGCGTCACGTTAAGAAGGAAAGAACCATGACTCACATCCAACCCAAGAGGTGACAAGAGAATATATATGCTACATTGAGAAGGAAAGCACAAGGACTCACATCCAACTTAAGAGGTAACAAGAAAATATGTGTGCGTCATGTTAGGAAGGAAAGCACTAGAACTCACATCCAACCAAAGAGGTGACAAGAGAATATATATGCTACATTGAGAAGGAAAGCACTAGGACTCACATCCAACTCAAGAGGTAACAAGAAAATATGTGTCCTTATGTAGAAAATATGCATATTCATACGTGAATTTGTGGGAATATTTGAATAAAATATGAAAATATGTGAAGGAATCGGAATTTAGGTACTAATCCAGAAATGATAATTGAGTTTTAGTTATCATTTTTGAAAAGACAGTCGGAAGTCAGGGACCGACCTCAAAGATTAAGGATAGGGAGCCATGTTCCATTAAAGGAAGTCTTATACCAATCTCGAATATGGGGAGTTAAAATTTATGTACTGACTCCAAGAGTCATATGAAAATAGTGTAGAGAGTTTGTGATTTTGAATTTGCAGAAATGTGTCAAGTGAAAATGTTGATTTTGTTGAAGAAGATTTGTAGATTTTTATGGGGTTTTGTACAGAATGCAAAATTCTACGGGGATGTGAAGAGAGTTAATGCAGATAATGATGGCTGTGTAGAGAGTTTGTGATTTTGAATTTGCAGAAATGTGTCAAGTGAAAATGTTGATTTTGTTGAAGAAGATTTGTAGATTTTTATGGGGTTTTGTACAGAATGCAAAATTCTACAGGGATGTGAAGAGAGTTAATGCAGATAATGATGGTTGTACTGCGCGCACAAAGAGAAAGAAACTCTGAAATCGAGAGAATTCACTCAGCAGATTCATTTTCTTTTCTTGTTGTTTTTATCACATTTAATTTTTTTCAAAATATGTCTTTTAAAATTTTAATTTTAGTTGGTTGATTTTCAAAAGAAATTTGTTTTGTTGTTGTTTATATATAAAAAAAAGTATTTAAATTTATTTATTGTTAAAGGTTTGTTGTTTCGTTCTTCGTTCATTGAAATTCTTAACCAACGCGTGGTTCATGGCCTCCATCCATCGCACAAAATGGAAACTGACAAAAAGGCACATTTCTGTGAAAAATTTTCATTAATCTGCTCCAATAAAGATGTTGCAGATCAAACATAGGCTAACGCCTCAAAAAAGTATAATATATAGTCCATGTTGAAGTACATCAAGAACATCTCATGCCATGAATACATTATAGGCTGAGTATATCAAATACATATCATGTTGCAATAAAAAAGAAAGTGAACCCTCTGACCATCTGTATCAGGTATGACGAGCTCCTGATTGAGCAGACCTTTTAAGCCATGCTCCAGGATAAGCGTTCCCTTCGCATGTACTTAGAGGTACAACCCTCTCATTGCAGGTACGACAGTAGCTCTTCCAGTTCTGGGTCTGGCTGAAGTAACTTTCCGCTAGCAATATTTTCAACTTTAAGATTTACGCTAGTAAGATTTTCAACTAACAATATAAAAGAAAAATACAGGGTAGCAGTTTTCTAATTTTCAAATTTAAGATTTATGCTAGCAAGATTTTCAACTTTACAAAAAATATAGAATTAAGTTAAGTTCTAAACTAACTAAACCATAAAACTCACAACAGTTACTACCCTAGAAATTTAAAACAAACTGCTAACTAACACAAACATCATAATACAATTAAAAAAAAAGTCTCACGCATCACAATGTCTAAATAAGTACACAAACATACATGTCTCAAGTCCTAAACATGAAAACACATCACATCACAATTCTCACTTAAACATAAAAGTCCAAACCACTTCACATAGTTCAAATCAACACATAGATGCAAATGTAGCAAGTCCAAACCACATAGTTCATATCATATTACAATCATAAGAATAAATCTCTCAGTTCTACTCCTCATCCTCTGAATCACCGCTATCCCAAACTTCTGCAGGCTCATAATCAGGGTATCTAGGATATGAAGGAAATTGCATTCCTTGGTTACCCCTAATGAGGCTCTCCAAAGATGAGTGAAATTTCTCTTCATAATCACTTTTTTTCCTATTATACCTATCAGTATGATCTGTAAAATGCTCTAAATTTTGTATTCTATTAGCGGTGTAGTTAAAATTATCCATCTTTCTCTGCAATAATTGATCTCGGGTCTCAGTAGACTCACCTCTAGATGTAAAATCACGTGAGGTAGATAGTATAGATGTAGAAGCAGCAGAGGTAGAAGCAGCAGACATCTTCATTCCAACACTTCCTCCCAGCTATCATATTTAACTTCAGCCTGCTCACACAATGAAAAGATAAAGGAAGCAAATTCCAGACCTGCAGTAGTAACGACGGTGGTAGAACTGATGATAGTCTGATAAATAAATGCTCCTATGTTGATGAGCTTTCCTTCCGGATACAATAATTTAACGTCGCTCTCTCTCTAGTCACTTCACTGAGATGATTTGTTGGTAGCGGACGAGCAGAAATAAAATAGTGCCAGGCCTTTGAAGGTGCACATAACTTTGATGTTGGGAAGTTGACTCTCCTCTCATTAGTGATCTTCCAAAGTCCTCTTCCAACAGTCAAGTAAGAAATAATCTCGTCTAACTCTGCTTCAGTCAGACTATAATTTGCTAAAAACATAACTTATCAGGTGGCAGATGATAAAACAAGTTGATTACCTCCGGTGAAAAAAATACCAACTTTCCTCGAGGCATGACTCTATTGTCTTCAGCCTTAGAGATGTTTGCATAGAACTCCCTAACAACATAAATAACCGTCACAGCAGAGAAACAACAGAATCATTCCCACTATCGACCTGTCAGTGAACGATCAAATCCTCTACGTATAAACCTGAATTCCTAAAAACCACTCTTGAATCAGTTTTCATGATTACAACGCATTACTATACCCTTCCTGAGCCTTCAAACTAACAAATTTACTTGAATCAAAAGGGCTCTTTCCTTTGCTCATCTTCATTCTTGGTGCCATTCTACAAATTTTATAAATTCCAAAAATAACTTCAAAGATCAACTCTAAATTACTAAACTAAACTTCCAAAGTATAAACTATACTTCTCATGCAATTTTCATAAATCTTTTTCTCATTTTCACCATGAATAGTGAATTTTCTAATTTCTCCAAATGTGCTCAAAATACATAGTGAAAATTCAAAAAATTTTCATAGAAGTAAAGTTCTTACCTCAAGGAACTTGGATCTAGAAAATTTCACTTAATTCCACCAAGAAATCTTCACTTTAGATTTGCCCTAGCCTTCCAAAATCACAATTTTGAGAGGTTGAAGGTGACGGGAGGCATAAAAATTGTGATTTTCGGGTCAAAATTTCACTTTTAACCGTTCACAAACAGATTTTCGTGAACCGATGCTTAAGCGAGGGTAAATGGCCCTTAGGCGCGTGCCCCTCGGAATGGCTCGAACCTCCTATAACTCCCCTCTCTCACTAAATTTTTCATAATAATTATTTCAATTTGAGGCTAAAAATAACACAAATTTTCAAACAAACAAACTTATATTAATTCACAAACAAGTACAAATACCTTTAAATACTTAATCTCACTCCAAATAGCCTTGGATGAGAAAATCTTTCTAAATACAAATACATGACAATCATTTCACAATTAAACACATATGAGAAGTCATAAATACTAAAAATAAGACTTAAACACTAAATCACTTGAAAACAACAACTTCTAACACACAAATTCTAACACTAAACTTAATTCCATTCTTCATTTGAAGGAACAAATTCTTGTCTTTCATTAGTCTTTCCAGAAATATAGAGTTGATAAAACGGACGGTGGTGACGAGCTCTGATACTATCTTCTTCAATCCACTTCTACTTTATAAACATCGCCTTATTTGCTTCCTCTATATAACTTATGTGGCTAAATTACATCTTCAATTGCCATCTAATAGTCCATAGACTTTCATGCAACTCAAGTACCTTAGTCTCCAATAAAGCCATAATATTATCAAATTTGTTGATCTTCTCTGATATCCCTTCAATACTAACAGCTAAGAAATCGTTATACATCTCTTGTGCACTTTGACTGATGAACCTTTTCTTCATGGTTTCTTCCTTCTTCTTCAAATCCATCTCCCATGAAGGCATTTTCCTTAAATCTCGCTTTCACTTAGACTTTTAGGGCTAGAAATGATATGGGGTGAAATTCCTTCACAAAATCATTCTTCTTCAAAACCCTTCAATTTTTCTTAACTTCTAGGCACATCCTAAAACTGCCTTGGCAATTTTTAGTCAACCAACTGATAATTAAACCTTCTAGAATCTAAATTTCACACATGATTCTTAACTCCCTCACTTAAGTGCCGAATATTGGCGCTTAAGTGCTAGTGCTCAATTTTGCATCAGTCAACTTAACGTCCAAATTCTCATTTTAGCATGTCTAGATCACTAAATAAAGTCTTAAAATCATTACTAACACATAATAGTTTCAAATATACAACCCCTAATTTTATTAATCACACATAAACGACATTCAAAGTAAAACACACCGATAGCTATGGGTTGCCTCCCACAAAGCGCTTGGCTTAACGTCGTCAGCCCAATGTAACCAGTACTTATTCTGGTTGACCCAACATCATTTGATCTTTAATTTTTTGCTGATCCACTACTAAATAAGGTTCAGTCTATGCCCATTCACTTTAAATACTTTCTCAATTTTAGGATCTTTGATATATAGAGCTCCATAAGGATCCCCCAAAATCAGAATTATGACATTTTTAGATAATTTCATAAGTTTCTTCTAAAGGTACATATCTTCGAACTATTAGATCATTTCCTTGTTTATATAAAAATGAGTCATCCCAAAAATAAGTCTTAGCTTCTGAAATAAATTTCCTCTTTTTTTGGTATGTCATTCCGTAGGGTATAATATCACAAACAATAAAGTTCACAATGTCGGCATACCACAGAACTCACCACTCATTAATAGTGAACAAGTTTTCATATGGAAAATGTTCATTATTTCTTTTTCAAAACAAAGTGGTTTTTCTAACTCAAGCCTGGACAAATGATCAGAAATTTGATTTTCAGTCCCCTTTCGATCTACTATTTCAAAATCAAATTCTTGCAAAAGAAGAATCCATCTTATAAGTCTAGATTTAACACCCTTCTTTTTCATTAAGTACTTAATAGCAGAATAATTTGTATGCACTACACAATGAGTTCCAATTAAATATGATCTAAATTTATCAAAAGCATATATTACTGCTAATAACTCTTTTTCAATTGTTGTATAATTGATTTGACTTTCATTAAGAATTTTACTAGCATAGTAAATTATTTCGAAAATTTTATCATATCATTGTCCTAAAACAACTCCTATAGCATAATCACTAGCATCATACATCAATTCAAAAGGTTTTCCCCAATTTGGTGAAATTATAATTAATGCAGTGATTAATTTTTCTTTTAATAAACTAAAATCTTTTAGGCATTCTTCATCAAAATTGAAAATTGCATCTTTCTCTAGTAAATGACATAAAGGCTCAGCAATCTTTGAAAAGTCCATAATATATCGCCTGTAGAATCTAGCATGTCCTAAAAAACTCCTAATTTCCCTTATATTTGTTGGATAAGGTAAATTTGTGATCACTTAAATTTTAGCAGGATCTACTTCCATACAATTTTCTGATATTTGATGACCTAATACAATTCCTACTACTACCATAAATTGGCATTTTTCCTAATTAAGGACTAAATTTGTTTCTTCACAGCGCTTAAGAACTTTAGATAAATATTCTTTCTATAAGTCAAATGAAGTTCCATAAAAATTATCCATGAATACTTCAATCCCTTTTTCAATTATTCAATCTCAATCCCTTTTTCAATTAAATCACAAAAAATTGTCATCATACATCTTTGAAATGTAGCAGGGGCATTACATAAACCAAAGGACATCCTTCTAAAAGCAAAAGTACCATAAGGATTGGCAAAAGTTGTTTTCTCTTGATCCTCAGGAGATATTTGTATTTAGTGATAACCGGTGTATCCATCCATAAAACAAAAGTATTTATGCCCAGTTAGTCTATCCAGCATTTGATCTAGAAAAAGTAATGGAAAAATGGAAAAGTAATGGAAAATGATCTTTCCTAGTGGAAAGATTTAACTTTCTATAATCAATGCATATTCGCCACCCTATAACTTATCTATTAGGCATTAATTTATTATGTTCATTCACAGTTACAGTTACTCCTCCTTTCTTAGAAACACAATGAATTGGACTAACTCATACACTATCTGAAATAGGGTAGATAATTCCAGCATCTAACCACTTTAAAATTTCTTTCTTAATAACCTCTTTCATAAC
>NW_018250337.1:54712-55772 GCF_001263595.1 Phalaenopsis equestris | reverse complement strand
AGCCCTGTGTTTGTAGTTCTCTTCCATATGAATTCTATGCATACAAATTGAAGGACTGATTCCTTTAATATCAGCAATTGTCCATCCAAATACTTTCTTAAAATTTTTTAAAATTTTTATCAACCTTTCTTATTCTTCCATCGTTAATTTTGAGGAAATTATAACTGGTAAAGTAGAGAAATCTCTTAGAAAGGCATATTTTAAATGTTCAGGAAGTAACTTCAACTAAAGTTCTGGAGGTTTTTCAATTGATGAACAAAATGATTTATTTTGTCTATTGTGTCCAAAATTTCAAAACTTTCGCGAACATAGTTTTAATCTTCCTTAAAAAATTCTTCACATCGATCTAATTCCTCTTCTTGCTCGTGTTCCAAATCTTTTTCTTCAAATGTTTCTTCATAAGTTATTTTGAAATGACATTCACTTAGATATCTTATAACATCCATCCTATAATATTCATCATCTTTACCTTTTACATGATATTTCATTGATTTTGAAATATTGAAAGTAACAGTTTGATCATTAAAGCGCAATGTTAATTCCCCTTTCTGCACATCTATCATTGCTCTTCCTGTGGCTAGGAAAGGTCTCCCCAAAATGATAGGTATCTCTTTATCTTCCTCCATATCTAGCACAATGAAATCAACAGGAAAAATAAATTAATTTACTTTCACTAGGACATCTTCTATAACTCCTTTAGGGTGTGTTATCGAACTATCTGCTAACTGCAGAGTTACAGTAGTAGGGGTTATTTCTCTTAATCCTAATCTTTTGAATATTGATAATGGCATAAGGTTAATGCTTGCACCTAAATCATATAAATCTTTCTCATAAAATCTATCACCTATTGCACATGTAATTGTAAAGCTACCAAGATCTTTAAGCTTTTGAAGAAGTTTTTTTTGAATTATAGCACTGCACTCCTCACTAAGTGCAATAGTCTCATTATCTTCAAACTTCCTTTTCCTATTGAGAAAATCCTCATAAACTTTACATAGCTTGGCATTTGTTCTAAGGCTTCAGCAAATGAAATATTAATTGTAAGCTTCTTAAATATTTC
>NW_018250337.1:49946-54156 GCF_001263595.1 Phalaenopsis equestris | reverse complement strand
TCTCTTCAATCATGGAAATTGGTTGAGAAAAATTCATTCCAAATTGGTCTAACTTTCTTGAAATTGCAGCAACTTGATTTGCTAATATAGTAAATGCATCAGTTTCATGAATATTGGCTACTTTCTTAGGATTCACCCTCTTAGAAGGCCATTGAAAATTATTGGTAGCTGTTTCTTCAATTAAAGCATAAGCGTCATGAAATGATTTTGACATCAATGAACCACCATCAGCGACATCGATAATTGATCTAAGAGACCCAACTAATCCATTATAAAAAGTTTGAATTATTAACCAATCTGGTATAACATGGTGTGGACAATTTCTTAAGAGTTCTTTAAATCTTTCTCATGCTTCATAAATAGGTTCCCCTTCAAACTGATTAAAAGATGTAATATCATTTCTAAGCTTCGCAGTTTTTTGATGGTGGAAAATATTTAGCAAGGAATTTTTGTGTTAAATCACCCCAAGTTTTGATAGATCCAGGTGCTAATGAATTCAACCACATCTTAGCTATATCCCTTAGTGAGAAAGGAAATAACCTAAGTCTTATGCATCATCTGATACACCATCGTATTTAAATGTAGCGCACAATTATAAAAAATTGGCAAGATTTAAATTTGGATCTTGAGTTGGTGATCCCCAAACTGATTATTTGATACCATTTGGATAATAGTAGGTTTAAGCTCAAATGAATTAGCCACTACAGTAGGTTTTTGAATACTAAAATGAAGTTTATCTACATTAAAGTTGACATAATCTCCTAAAGGTCTAAATTCTTGATGAATTTATGCATTTTGTAGTGATTTTCTTATGAAGTTTATCTACAATAGGTTTCTAATGAAGTTTATCTACATTAGAGTGATGCATTTTGTAGTGATTTTCTTATTGGCACAAATGATAAAAACTTATCTCAAGTCCTCCATCAAACTCTTGAAGTTCCTTTGAATCTCTTCTCTTTTACAACACTCTCAATATAAAACTAAAATAAAAAGGATAAAGATATGTTGCCTGAAAATTTATCCAACTAACTCCCCAATTTTTGAACTTTCAATACTTTCCCAGTACTTTCAGGACCCCTTTCAAAGTCTCAATCTTCCTTCTTTTATAATTCTCTAAAAGTTGCCTTGGTATCCCTTCAAAATGTGTCCTAATTTGATGTATTTCCTCAAGAGATGCATCTTTTTGCCATCCTTTCGCAATAATTTTCGTCCATGGTGGTTGTAACCACCTATTAAGCCAATAGGTGCCTTAGAAACCTCTTCAAAATTCGTAAAAACTGAATTTACTCATTTAATAACTGCCACTGGCGCTTCAGCACAGGCCTCTGACGCCTAGGTCTGGCCTTCTCTGTATAACCGGCGCTTAAGCGCTAAAACACTTTTGTACATTTTTCACCTATTTGGTCCAAATTTGATCCTTTGTCACTCCTTTAAGTATTTTTCACCTTTTTACCTATACCTAAAAGAAAAACACAAAAATATCTACCATTAAAGCGTAATATCTCAAAAATAAGTTTAAAAAATGTGTCTAAAACACTATATATTTTAGGCGTATCAACATGCCATGGTGGCAACGGTCCAAAAAAGTGTGACAATAGAGCAGTGACCTGTAAAAGGTAGGTGTACCGTGGCAGCAGGGGCCCGAAGAGAGTGTGCAATTCAAACATATGACCATAATCATGCAAACATACAAATGTGAGACGAGATGCAATAATGCAATCACATATATACACTACAATATGCAAAAATGCAAACACATATGCAAGACAGTATGGTGATGCAACTTGTTGGTCAACCAGATCAAGGCATCCGGTCAAGCTAAAGTGTCGTGCCAGCCGACTCAGGAGAGCTGACTGAAGTGAAGTGAAATGCTCGTCCGGCCGATGCGGCCGGAGGGAGCGAAGTGAATTGCTCGCAGGGTCGGGGCAGTAGGTCAAGGTGAAGTGAAATGCTCGTTGGGCCAGGTCGGTCGGTTAAGGTGAAGTGAAATGCTCACCGGGCCGATGCGGCCGGTCGGAGTGAAGTGAAAATCTCGCCGGGCTGGGGCGGCCGGTTGAGGCGAAGTGAAAAGCTCGCCTAGCTGGGGCGACCGGTTGGAGCAAAGTGAAAAGCTCGATAAGCCGGGGCATCCGATCAGAGCTAAGTGGAAAGTCCTTCAGGGTGGAGCGGCCGGTCGGAGCAAAGTACAAAGCCCATTGGGCTGAGGCTACCGAACGAGGCGAAGTGAAAAGCCTACAGGGTCGGGATGGCCGGTCGGAGCGAAGTGAAAAGCACGTTGGTCTGGGGCTTTCGGTCCAAGCGAAGTGAAAAGCTCGTTGGGCCGGAGCGGCTGAACGGAGTGAAGTGAAATGCTCGTTGGGCCGGGAGGGCCGGTTGGAGCAAAGTGAGATGCTCGTCGGGCCAAGACGGCCAATCAGAGCAAAGTGAAATGCTTGTTGGGTCGGGACGGCCGATCAGAGCAAAGTGAAATGCTACATGAAATGCAAAATGCAAAATGCAACAAGCAAATAGCCACATGTAGTAGAGAGTCATCGCCGTGCTAACGACCTCACTGAGAAAGCCATGGTCAACATATAATAAAGATGACGATTGCCGCCTTTTCTTTGGCGAGGCAGGTGGGGGACTTCTCCCCGGATCTCCAAGGGGAAAGTTCTCCGCCCTTGTCGTGAAAGTGAAATGGACTAGCGACGACACTTTTCTAGATTTCATGACATCTTTGAGCTTTAAAAATCAAGCTAATCACTTGCATTTTCTCTTTTCGCAAAGGCCTACTATTTGATCTTTCTAACAAGGTCGGAGCAAACAAAATAAAGGGGAGCAAAACGGGCTCCAACCCTTAAGATTTTTTTTTTGTGGTAAGGCTAGCATTCAAATAGAGTTCGCTCGGCTATCGTAGGGGACTTGGTTGCATAAAGAGAATCTTAACCTAAAGGTCACCTCTAGGAAAATAAGCGATCCATCACACAATTGCGTCGTCACGCTGGCACTTGCCGAGGCACGCACCCCGTGCGGGCGATTGAACCTGCACGCCTAATGCCACTACAACTTAGGGCTAGCTAGGAAGAAAAGTACGAAAGCGAAGATGAATTATATTGTCGTGCAGTTTGCACAAAGCCCATTGAAGTTTGAGAACTCTTTTGCATGCGGTCTGAGACTCTTGCACCTCTTCGAACGGCAATGAGGTTCGCTGTCCAGCAATGTCGGGATGCTCTGGAGAGGCGTTCGGTTGCCGGAGAAATGAGGCGAAGAGGTGGTGGTGGTGAAATGCCGATAGCACACAACTGGAATGAGAAAAGCAAGGAAGAACCCAGAAGCTGAGGCTCTCTTGGTTGTTTTGCTCCGGCAGAAACACAACACCGACGAAGCGACTACCGGCGAGGTGAAAGAGATCCGGCAAGGGTGGTCAAACTTAAAGAGGAGAAGACAAAAGAAATGATAGTGTGGGTAGGTAGTTCCAACAAAGAAACTCGGCTTAAGATGTTGGAGGAGGTCGGATGAAGATCACCGACAAGAAAAGAGGCAGCGAAGGCATGACCTTCAGTTGACGCAGAGGGAGAGCGAGCTGCGGCCAGAGGAGCAAAGCTGGCGGTGAGCTGAGCTGTATGTTGAGATTTTCATACCTATTTTATATTATTTTTTATGATATTTCACTTTAAAGAAAGTCATTTTTGATGTTTTGTTGTAGGAATGATGAATTAGGGTCATTGGAGCAAAAAGATGCAAAAAGGAGCGAATTTGGAGCGAAAAGGACCAAATGTAGAGATTTGAACTAGGGCGCCAAATGCAAGCCCAACGGTGTCGACGATGGACTTTTCCCAAGACTCCAGAATTAATTCACTTAGAAGGCCCACCGACGGTACCCTCTAGTCTGCCGACAACGAGCTCGACGATTATGTCCAACAATGCATTAGATGAGGACGAATTTTGGAGGGGTGCTTAGGCAACTCTTGGGAAAACTCATCCACAAATTTAAAAGAAGAATTTGGCTGAAAATTGAGGAGGTCCTAGATGTTAGAAAGGTCTTGGATGTTAGAAAGGTACTGAAGGTTAGAAAGGTTCCATTAATGTATAGAGATTTTACTAGAGTGTCAAAATTATGAGGAATTCTTCGAGAGATTGTAAGAGTGGAGGTAAAGTGAGAGATTTCTTCCTCCTTGCTGCTTCGAAGAGGAATTCTGTGTGCTGTAAAGAAAGAAAGAGATTCAGAGAA
>NW_018250337.1:48470-49854 GCF_001263595.1 Phalaenopsis equestris | reverse complement strand
TTTTATATATAAATTCCTCTTTGCTTTTATATATAAATTTCTAGTTTTGTTATGATTTCCCCATGAGATCTGAGTAGTTTTCTCTGTCTTTCTCCTTGTCATGAGATTTGAAATGGTGATTTGAATAGGTGGATCCATGAAAATGTTAAAGAAATTGTAATGATCTTTTCACTTCGATCTTAATTTACTTTCAATCTAGCCAATTGATTTGTTAAAATATGTTGAGGAGTTTTACAACTAAAGTGAAGAATACATCCAAGATTCAGGGAGGTCAAAACCCTTGGAAGTTGGGTGCAAATAAATAGGGAAATAAAATTATCGGGCGTAGAATTAGAGATTTTAGAGTGATAGACTAAAATCTCGAATTCGGTCCTATCATTTGGGTGCTGAACAAAGCACTTTATGGGAGGCAACCCATAGTTATCTTTACCTTTATTACGATTATAGTAGTTTTTATTTGAAATTATTATTAGTTTGTGGTAGTATTGAGCTCTACTACTCTTATTTACCCTTGAATCTTCATAAAAATTAGATCCATAGAGAAAAATTAGAACGCATTCGGACCAGAGCGAAACTATGCAATTTTTGCCTTAGGCGCCGACGGCGCCATTGACGCCACCGATGGCGGGTTTTTCTCAAGAGTCCAAGAAAATAAATGCTAAAGGCTCGTCGATGGCCCCCTCGACGCCGCCGATGGCGAGACCGGCAGGATGGTGGTTTCTGGAGTTTGAATGACAGTTTTTGGCAGTTTTTGGGTGGGGGTTACCCCTTTTATTCCTAAAAACCAACTCCAAGACATATTTTAGGGAGGAAAACTAGGGAAGAGTCACCACTTTTCATATGGTGTCTAATTCCCCTGATAATCCCAGAATGCAAGTGTTCAACCGGAGAAAATTTATTAGTGCGGAAGCGCAGCAAATCTTCAACAAGGTACTGACGAAGAAAAGATTTATCAATGATTGATCAAGGAATGAGGATTCGTAAATCATGGATTGAATAATCCCTCTACGGCAATTGAATAGAGGATAGTGCGGCGAAGATGTGAAGTGTTGTGTTATGAAGGAGTTCTACGCCAACGTTTATAGCTCTACACATTTATAGTTCTATCCCAATAAAACTGATGCAAATGTTGTGAAGGAGTTCTACGCCAACGTATTCTATTCTGAAGATGGAATCGTTTGAGTGCGGAGATTTCCTATTGAATTTACTGCCGCCCGCATCAACACCTTTTACGAAGTCCCAGACTCTTATAGCTGCCAATATGAATCCTTCAGTACTATGGAAGGCCCCCTGAATGATGTGATCAACTTTCTCACTGATGGGAAAGGAACATGGAAGATAAAGCAGCGAGAACGGGTAAATTTTTCTGCTTCCATGTTGAATG
>NW_018250337.1:47769-48357 GCF_001263595.1 Phalaenopsis equestris | reverse complement strand
AGAATTATTTTTAAGAATATATTGACTACAGCAAGGAGTGAGACAAGTGGAGGTCTAGGGCATCCTGGCCTTATTTATGCACTTTGCCAACTTTCTGGAGTGGAAGCTGGAGGTAATGAGAAATGCATTTACCCTATGAAACCCATTAGTAAAGCTAATTTGAAAACTTATGAATCCCATGAAAAATGGAGAACTGGAAGTAGGAGTCAAGAGTCGTCTACTAGTAGAGATGTCCCCTCTACAAGTTATGACCTTCCACCTTCTAGTTCTCCTACTCTGACTGATTTGATGAATGATTTAACCTTGCAGCAAAAGAGTATAATATTAATAAATGAAAGGATTCGAATGCCACCTCTAAAGCGTGGCTCTATTTTATTTCTTCTACTCTGTTGTCGACTTATCACCATAGTGAGGTAACTAAAGATAGAGCTATTTTGAATTTCTGTATTCAGAATAATAGAACTATAAATGTGGGAAGAATTATTTTTAAGAATATATTGACTACAGCAAGGAGTGAGACAAGTGGAGGTCTAGGGCATCCTGGCCTTATTTATGTACTTTGCCAACTTTCTGGAGTGGAAGCTGGAG
>NW_018250337.1:47028-47677 GCF_001263595.1 Phalaenopsis equestris | reverse complement strand
TAGCTTCTTACGAAGCTTGGGCCCGACACTACAGAGGTGAGTCGGATGTTACTTTTCCCGAGTGCCCCCGATATTCTCAGTATCAGCCTGATCCATCTGCTGATCAAGGAGATGAAGACATAGTTTGGGATTTTGATATCTGAATGTAATTGATGTACTTGTACTTTTATTTTTGTAATCTTTTGTAATAAAAATGGATGTTTGTGTGTATTTGAACTTTCATTTTTATTGTTATGTTGTACTTTGATAATTTTTAATTTTTGTTATAAAATTAGTGTGGTAGTTAAAGTTTGCATGTGTAATATAATGAATGTTGATTAGTACTTTGTGAATTGTAATGTGATTTTTATTTCGCATTTTTATTGTAATTTTTTTGTTTAGTATTTTGGATGTGTTAGTGAATCATTGTGTTTGTTTAATGTTTTAGTTTTGTACTTATTTCAAAATTTCATTTCCCAGCAATTTCTCTAATGATTTATATGTGTAGAATGCTCCTAATGATACGGACCAGGTGAAGTATAAATTTTGTGAAGGACTGCAAAAATTTCAGAATGATGAAAATGCCTAAAATGCTGAGGTATGATTTATATTTAAATATTTTTCTTTCCACCTGTATCATTTTATATTGAAAAATTTAAGTTTGGGGGAG
>NW_018250337.1:46405-46639 GCF_001263595.1 Phalaenopsis equestris | reverse complement strand
CAGATATAGTAATCCTCACTTGAAAAAGGAAAAAAAAAGGATTGACAACAATCCCTGAAAAGAAAAGAAAAATATATATGATTGAAAGCGATCCAAATTAAAAAGAGAAAATGAAGAAAAAAAATATGAAAGTGAGGAGAAGTTTGAGGATATGCCTAATCAAAAATTGGCTATACTGGACCTACCTAAAAAGAAAACTTAAATACATTTCTGAACTTATATTTATGGAATTAG
>NW_018250337.1:45355-46200 GCF_001263595.1 Phalaenopsis equestris | reverse complement strand
TTATAGTATTTCTGAATTAAAACTTTACTACAATAGATCATAACTTTTACATAGTACTAAAATTACTTAAGGACAAGTAATAGTTAAGTTTGGGGGATTTTGACCAAAGGAAAATATATTGTGATTTTCATACTTATTTTACACTATTTTTGATGATATTGCACTTTAAAGAAAGATATTTTTGATGTTTTGTTGCAGGAATGATGAATTAGGGCCATTGGAGCAAAAAGATGCAAAAAAGTGCGAATTTGGTGCGAAAAGGACCAAAATGTGAAGATTTGAACTAGGGTGCCGACGGCGAGCCCAACAACGCCGATAGTGGACTTTTCCCGAGACTCCAGAATTAATTCACTTAGAAAGCCCGCTGATGGTGCCTCGAGGCCGCCGACGGTGAGCTAGTCGGTTATGTCCAACAATGTATTGGATGAGGACGAATTTTGGAAGGGTGCTTAGGCAACTCTTGGGAAAACTCATCCACAACTTTAAAAGAAGAATTTAGCCAAAAATTGAGGAGGTCCTGGATATTAGAAAGGCCCCAAATGTTAGAAAAATCCTGGATGTTAGAAAGGTCGTGAAGGTTAGAGAGGTTCCATTAGTGTATAGAGAATTTACCAGAGTGTCTAAATTATGAGGAATTCTTCGAGAGATTGTAAGAGTGGAGGGAAAGTGAGAGATTTCTTCCTCCTTGCCGCTTTGAAGAGGAATTCGGTGTGTTGTAAAGAAAGGAAGAGATTCAGAGGAACTTTGAGGAGTTTGCTTAGGGAGAAATAAGAGATAAGTTTATTTACTTGTTGTAGTTGTATGACTTTACTTTTATATATGAATTCCGAGTTTTGTTGTGATTT
>NW_018250337.1:15685-44600 GCF_001263595.1 Phalaenopsis equestris | reverse complement strand
TAAGTGTGACTTTACAATTATTGAATATTTTATACATACATCTTTATTGAATCTATAACTGTTATTAAGTTTTTGGTGCAGTTGCTGAGGAATTAAATCTTTTAGTAGCAGTATTAAATACTTATATTTTTAAGCATATATAAAGTCATTGTCAAGTTTTTGGCATAGTTGTCGAGGAGTAAACAAGAATCATAATTAGAGTAACAGACAAATTAGGATTATTAGAAAATTTTTACTTGAATTGCAACTTATTTTCATATTTAGTTAATTGTTTTACTGTATACTGATTTCAAATTGTATGCGTAAATTTGCACCTGAAAATCTTTTACCCTACGATTTGAAATCAGAACGCATTGTTAGAAAAATTAGAAAATTGAGAAGAGAACCTAGAAATCCTTTTTTTCTTTTCGTATGAGATAATATATATAATAATATTATATAATATATTATATTATATTATAATAACAATTATTATATAATTATTGTTTATGTAGTTTTCATTCGTACATGTCTTCGCTGCAAAGTGGATGTCCTTTCTGACTAAAGCCAAAGTTTTGAACGCATCTGCGCAGTCCTTTTCGCCATTCAAGGTCATCCGAACCACTTTTTTTTTACTATCGGGCCTAAAATGATAATTTTCATATTTTTTTAATTCGTCCGTGAAATCATGACGTACTGAATGTCCTACTTAGGTGGAATCGACAATTCGGGCACGCTAACGCGGTTCGTTTTGTCATTCGGGGTCGTTTGAGGCCGCTCGGACCACCTTTCCAGCGATCGGACTAAAAAACAATAATTCGCGTACTTTAGGCTCGACCGCAAAGTCGTAGCAAATTGAGCATCCTTTCCAAGTAAAATTGACGTTCCGGACGTGATCACACAGTCCATTTTGTCGTCCGGGCTCATCTGAATTGGGTCACTAGAGATCAAGCCAATTCGAGCCAAATTTTTGCGTGCGGCGCGACGAATAACATTTTTCACCCCAATCGGAGTCGTCCGTCATGACAAATGCCGACCGGCCTTCGCCTAAGCAAAATTCAAAGTCTAGCAAAATGACCTTGGTATCGTGCCCCTCAACACGCGCCGAAAGATCTCAGGTGGGTGTTTAAACTTCCAGATGGCTACGGACAAACCGTAAGCTATCTTAAGTCATGCAGGTGGACACTCTATTTTTGTGACATCAAAAATTGATGCCAACACGTCTTAGTCTCGAGAAACGTAGAGCATCTCTAACACCTCATACTAGGCTTAATCTGATCCCAAGGGAACTCAATTTGACCTCTTCCACTACAGATTATAGCAATCAAGCAAAAGCTTCAACATACAGCCTCAGATAGGTCAAAAATCCTTGATGGATTTCCATCAACCTCTTCCATTACAAGCTACAATCGTTAAACAAAAGCTTCTACATACAGCCTAGGATAAATTAAAAAATCTTGGTGGATTTCCTTCGACCTCTCCCATACAGGTTACGGTCCTCAAACAAAAACTTCGACCAACAACCTAGAATAGGTCAACCATCCTCAGTGGATTTCATATGACTTTGTTACGGGTTAATACCGTCGAGCATCTCCGGTTATATAACTCAGAAATGGTCTTACATTCTCAATGAATTCTCCTTTCAACCATTTCCCTGAAAGTTAAGCTTAGAAGGCAAGATCCGATAAGTAGCTACTGTGTCGCTGGATAATGAGCATGAGAGGGTCTTCACTGAAAAACCTCTGAATGCTACTAGCCTTAAAGTACTTGTTCAAGCTCCTATAACGCATAGGTTTGACAGGGTGCAACCTCGGAAGGCATGAACCACAAAATAATTTTGCAAAATTAAGAAGCCACAATAATCATGAAAGAAATAAAGAAATACATTTTTATATACAAATGTCACATCAGATGACAAAAAATGATACAAAGACCAGTATATATCTGTAAAAGAGTTACAACAAATCCGCTCATCTTCGAGTAGAGTCTGCATCGCCTCCCTAAAATTGCAATATTTCTGATGGTAGTCTAGGAGTCTCCAAATATCATCACCATATAAGCATGAAAATCTTCCCCTTAAAGCTCAACAGGAAGGCTACAATATTTTTTCATCACCTCTCGAATGCGCAACATAAACAAGAACGAAGAACTTTTTGCTTGTCTGCTACGCAGGGCGTCGTGACTTTTCTCTTTGTCGTAGTTCTTCCCTACAACTCTTCACCACAACTCTGCACTGTAATTCTTCATCGCATCTCTTTGCAGCAACGCGTCGCCATGAGACATCGTCGTGACGCACTACCTCAATGCTCCGCGTCACTGCTTCGCCCCGCCGCAATGCTCCGCTTCAGTGCGTTGCTGCAAAGCTCCGCTGCAATGCCTCGCCATAACGAGTCATCGCAATGTGTGACATCACTGCGACGCACCATCGTGATGCTCCACCCCAAAGCGTCGTCACAAAGCTTCGTCGCAACGCATCATGTCGTCGCAACGCATCATGTCGTCGCAACGCCTCTCGTTGTGATGCTCCACCCCAAAGCGTCGTCACAAAGCTTCATCGCATTGCATCACCGCAACGCATAATGTCGTCGCAACGCCTCGCGTCCTCTCGTTCACGCTCCACAACAATGCATCGTTGCGATGCCTCGCTACGCCACACGTCACATCACATCGCGTCGCCCCCATGCTTCGTCGCAAAGCATCTCGTCACTGCGAAGCGTCGCACCACCGCAACGCCCCGCTGCAATGCGTCGACGCATCACCACGACTCACTGTCGCGATTCATCTCCACAATGTGTCACTTCAACGCTCATCGCGACTACCCCCTCTCATAAAGGTCTATTTATAGGCTCAAATAAGTCTTGGTCATTAAATGCACATTAATTTATAAATTTAAAAAGATGTGCAAGTATTAAATGCTCATAAAAAAACTTTTCATATTCAAAAAAAAAGGAGGAGAAAGTGAACAAAGAAAAAATTCTCTTCATATTCCCATAAATATATATATATATAAATGTATGTCTCATAAAAATAAAATGCTTTAGATATCAATATTTTCGGACAATGAAATTGAACTCGCCTCAAAATAGATAGGCAACTGATACGCCACAAACAAATTTTCATCATCCGACACGAATCTCAAGGCATGACATGAATCTCGAGACAATATTTTGAACAGGAAACATTCAAACATCAATTAATGGTCATTCAGAGCTCTGATTTCAGCAAACTTATAGTCAAACTGACTGACTCGATGAGACTGACCTAATGATATCAAAGTTATTCCAATCAGAGTCAAATCAAGCTCGAATCAGGTCATTAAACCACTCCTAAAAGATCTCCAGAAATATTTGGAAGGTAAAGCGAATGTTGAAGCTGACAAGTTTATAATCGAATTGAGCTTCTCGACAAGACGAATCTAACGAGACCAAGATTGCGTAATTCTGACATCGTTAAAGCACTCAAATGTCCATTCAATGTCGCTTGATCGGATGAAGCTCTCCAGACTGTACAATCAAATTGATTCATATTCATGCATTAATGACACTCAGAACACTATAAATAGAGCCCACTCCTCACATGAGAGGGGAGATTTAAAGCTTCAGAGAGAACTGAGAAGGAGCTAAAGTCTATTGTCATTCCGACCGTCGTTGACCATCGTTGATCGTCATCGATCATCGTTGGACGTCATCGACATCCGTCAATCACCGTCGACCACTGTTGATCATCATTGTCGATCACTACCAATCATTGTCGATCACCACCAACCAAACGTCGTCAATCATCATCATGGGACTTGAGCTCATCACTACGGTCCTTGTGACAATGACCTACGTGGTTCACAGCTCGTGCAGCTCCCGACTCCGACCTCTGCGGCCTACGAACGTCATCATACTCTTCATCCGACCTCTGCGGCCTACGAACGTCATCCACAGCTCTTGTAACTATTTAATATGGTTTATTTGGCCAACCAATACTTCTGAAACAACCATCTACAACACTCACGACGAACTACTACCTCCGCAACAATCATCAACGACCCTTGCAACTTGCTGTTACCAAGAACTGCAGCCAGATTATAGTTATACTACTTTGTAATTTTTATATTCCATAATTTAGAAGAAGAATGAACATGTGTACTCATCATTCATAGTGGATTATTTCAACTGTCCCAGACCACGTGGTTTTTTCCTCTTTCAATGGTTTTCCACATAAAAAGTCTATGTGTCTTCTCCTGCTTCTCTTCTGTTATCTGTGTGTGTTGAATTCTTGTGCAACGCTAAAACGATAATCTATTACACTACCGCTGCGAATTTTCTGACTCGCATCAAGTCTTACATTGGTACTTTTGTCTTTAGAAATTCCTCAGATCTCTATAGAATGAAGACTTAGCTTTAATGGATTTCCCAAAAAAATTTCTGCATATCTCAAAATTTTAAACCATTGATAATGGGTTTCCAAATATATATATATATATATGTACCCTACATGTAAATAATTAAGTGACATAACTTTTTCTCATATAATAAAAATAATAATAATAATAATAATAATAGAAAGGGTTCATTTTAGCTGCACTCGGTTGAACGGTTTTCTGGTTGAACCGCTAGATCGGTCTTGTTTTGAACTGTTGGTTATGTCTGGATTTGGCCGGTCTGATACAAAAATGGTTTTTAATATGCCTAGAGTTGGACCACCCATCGATTCACAGTCGGAACGGTTGAATCCGTCGGTTCGATCTGATTTTTAAAGCCTTGTAAAATATATAAATAGTTAACAAAAAATTGGACCGAAACTCAACAACTATTGTGCCTTGCAGCGGCAGTTTTTGTATTAAAAAAGTAATAATAATTAAAATCTGAAAAAATGCAGTTAAATAATTAAGATATGAAACAATTTGGAGCAACTTTATAACAACAGCTTTGCAACTCTAACGAACGGGTTTTTTAGGGCTCATTTGGGGCAGCTTATAAGTGAGATGACTTTTTTTAAAATATCATGGATCGCGCCTTTTGCCATTTTATTTAAAAATATGGTTGCATTTTTACATTAAATGCAGGCCACGGGTCAAACCTCGCGGTCGACCCGCTGGCCGCATTTCAACAAGCTGTCTCAAACGCACCCTTTGTCCGGCTCTGTAATTTTTTTTTTTTTCAAAAAATTTCTTCTTATTAGAAATAGGGTGATATCATCGTAGGTCTGCTTTTTGAAAACAAGACCGCCAAAGAGAGAAATGGCAGATGGGATTTACATACATTACTTAAAATATTAAGGAGAGTTGTCAGGCTCCTTTCCTTATTCAAGTATTTCACTATAATAAGAGGGAGTTTTATCTTCTTCTCAAATGAAGCCTGGATATATAGAGCTCAGATGAAAATTTCATGACTTGGATCTATAATTTTTAAAGTAGGATGCACTTTTTCTAGAAAGTAGGACGCGCTTTTTCTTTCTCGGTCAAGTCATTTGATTTTAGTCGCAATGAAGTCAGCTTCTCCTGGTAAATGTTTGACATTTTGCCTCTTTTCCAATTTAGACTCTTTTAAGCATCCGCTTCAAGTCCGCCGTTAATGAAATATGTTAATAAAATTATAAAGAAAATTAAGGGAGAACTTGAGGAAAGTATAGAATTTAAAGTTCAAATGTTAACTATGTAAATTTATGGTGTTGTATATCAAAAATATGTCTGCATTGATCTCGAGAAAATTTGACGGATCTTGTGAGGAGAGTTAATGTACGTTTATTCTTCATCACACTAGTTGATTTCTAGAGACCCACACAAGGAACATCATGTGCCAGCATTGATGCATGTGTACCAAACGTTTGCCATTGAAAAAAGTCAACAATCGCTTGGTGGGAACGTCTTTTACGGACTCATCGGCTAAAGAAAGGTTTTCCGTTAGATTACGACAATGAATCATCTGTCTGATTGAACAATCCCTCTTAAGTGTAATAAGTTCACAGCAGGTTTCCTCAAATAAGGTTTTTGAAGATCGTTCGCCAAGTCAAATAACTTATGGTCAACGGAATGAACTTCGAGTGATCAAACCAGTTAGTTACAATATGGAGTAATGCCAATGAAAGCTACAAATATGGAACGACACCAACAATATTTATTAGGTTAAAATATGTCATTTGGTTATAATATGTAAATGTGTAATGACTCATAAATTATAGTAACGTCTCCATTAAATGAAGGATAATCATACAATTTACTATATCCTTGTTATGATCTATAAAAAGGAAGGTTGCTTTCACTAAAAGCGAACAATGACACAATTTCCAAGGAACTAAGCATTATTTCTCTTGTTCCACTTGTCCTATTTTCTGCCATTGGACTTACGCTTTTCTCCTTGGGCATATGTTACAAGGTTCTAGAAAGATATGCTTGAGGTGTAAAACCTATAGCCAACATTTGCTAAGGCAACCTTAGCACAATGATTGAAGAGTCTAGAATTCATATATTTTTTGGGTTTATAGAAACCCAAGGTGTTTTGCTAAACTTCTGGAGTTAGCAAACGATCATATTGCGCCCGAGGAGTATATCAACCAACCATAAACGGTAAGAAACTGGATCAACAGTCAGGCAAGAAAGCTCAAGATATGATGGTGGAGGGAGAAGGACATCCCTCATCCAAAACACGAGAGAGGCCGCTCGTTGCGATAGGAGGAGGATGAACTAGACTAACGTAGATGTCGTCGATTGAATGAACGATCAACAGGCGATCGAGGAACGTCCAGGCCTACATAGTTAAGAACTTATAAACACCATAAGAGATGAGGTGTATTTCTGAAAGGCAACTCCAATGAAAACTGGAGCTTCCTTCTGGAATCCCAACAAATGCTTTAAGTATCAATAAAATCACGGGCAAGATAGAGAGGAATTCAGGCAACTTTAAAGCATGGTGGGAGAGCTAACCCGAGCTTGGAAGCCCAAGGAGTTTGTATCCTCGTAGGCCAACACCCGACGAAACGGAAGGGGAAGGACCTAGTAGACGATGATTCGAGTAGGCATGCCCGAGCTAATGCCATCCACATAACGGGCATGAGACCGATGATACTAAAGGTTATTCATTCTGGAGGCTTGAACGAAAAAGGAATCAATCGGGGAACTATTTTGTTGTGACTTCCATCACAAGGAGGAAGCGTCATCCCTCGATCATGTTCATTGAAGCGGATCTTCCTCCAGTTTGGAATCCCTACAATGATGTCATTCTTGTTATTGCATTAATTCGTAACCGCCAGGTAGGGAGTATCCTAGTTGACACTGGTAGCTTGAGGAACATTTTGTTCAGGGTTACAATCGAGATAATGAATTTGACACTCGACTGGTTAATTGCATCGGTTGATCCATTGCATGTATTCACTGTGGTCAGATGACCTTAGAAAAAAAAAATTAAATAAGTTAAGCTATTTAAAATCAATAAAAAATATTAAAATTTAGAAAAATATAAAATAATTCAAAAAATCATCAAAATATCCCAAAATGAAGATAATGGTTTTATAAAGTCTCTATAAAAAGTTTGAATGTTAAAAAAGTTATTTTAATATAATAATGTATTTTGTAAGTAAATAGGAATTTTTGCTTAAAATAATTATAGAAAACAAAATAAAAATAAAAATTATGAAAATTGGTTTGGATTATTCCTTAAGATGAGAGGAACTCAGGAAAAATAAAATTGAATTTCAAATAAAAATTTTATTTTTAAGATATTTTTTAAATTTAAAAATAAATAAAAATAATTAAAAAATCACAAAAAAAAAATAAATATACTTCAAAATATCACAAATTATTTTCTAACCACAAAATATACTTGAAAGTATTTTTATAAATTTTTAAAGATGTAAAAAGGTATTTTTAGTATTAAAATGTATTTTCTCTTAATTTGAATAAAATAATTATAAAAAATAAAAAAATAATAATAATAAAACATAAAAATAATTTCTATATGTTTTCTGAAGTTAGAGAGACTTATGAACATTATAAAAATAAATTTTTGAAAATAAGATGTATTTTCTATTTATTTACTCCATAAAATGAATTAAAAATTATAAATTAAAATATAACTCAAAGATTCATGAAAATTGTTCATAGAGTTTCTTTGACCTAGGTGAACCTCCTAAAATTTGTTCAAAGACAAAAAACATGTTTTGGTTAACTAAATTAATTAACCTTGAAAATTCTTATTTTTGGACTAAAATAATTATTAAAAATTAAATAAAAATTATAAAAATATAAATTCTTCTATGATGTGCAAATTAACCAATGATTAGAGTAAGAACAAAGTATCAAATTCTTTGGAGCTAAATTGAAGGAATTATGAAGTAAGGAACCCTATGAGTAAAATGGTAATTATAGAATTTTGAACTACAATTAAGATTTAAGTCAAATCAGAGAGTAAATGGGTAATAATTATGATAATTAATCTTTTGAGATGATCAGAACCTAAGGGAGAAAAGGGTAGAAACCAATTCACACCATTTTCTACAAAAGGATAAAAATGTAATTTTACAAATTATTGTGGTTTAGAAGTCAGTTAAGTTGGATGACACTAACGTGAGGGGTTTGAGTTAGGAAGATAATAACTCATTAATTTGAAGCCCCAAATCAATTGTTAAATGACAATACAATCTTTTAATAAGAATTAAGTTTATTTCATCTAACATTTTCAAAATTACAAATTTACTCATAGAGACTTAAGAGTTTGGTAGTGAACTAGGGTTAATCCAAAATCACTTAATGAGATTTAGAAAAGAAACACAATCAATTACAAATTCCTTTAAAACACTACATGTTCAAGTTCAATAAAAAAGGGTACACAATTTCTCAATGATTAAGTTTACCCTTAAGGAGACTCACTTATAATCCTTAAATATAAAAATGAACAACTAGTTGCCCTCCTCATGAATTAATTAAAATATTGAAGTTCATTGAGTACAAATTAAAATATCATAATTAAATCTTAATTTAATCAGGGTTGATTGATTACAAATTAAAATATCATAATTAAATCTTAATTTAACCAGGGTTGATTGATTCAATGATGTAATAAGTTCAAAATGAACTGGGAATGATCGAAAAGATTCTAAAGACAATTAGGTTTTTGCCCAGAACATCTTTTGCAAGATTTTGATTGCTTAAGATGTAATTAATTATTAGGGTCTATGCCTATAAGAGAATTAGTAACCCATATAATCTAAATCCTATCTAATCTTTATATTAGATGGGAGAATGATTCGTTAAAAATTTTGCAGACCAAATAAATACCATAAATATCTTAGTTTGGATAATTGAGTCTGTTATCAAGTAATATTTTTATCTTTCGAAAATCGACGGAACAACACATTCTCCGAGCTTTAGAAGAAGGCGTGGGAAGATAGGAGAAAGGGGGATCGCATGGTCGTTGAGCCCTCATTGCAAGCACCTGATCCTCATCCATCTCTTATTCCTCCTAAAGCGAGGAAGAAATCTAAGACATTGGGGAAATGGGCGCCCGCTGGTTGAAGGTTTTTGGATCCTACCGACAGCAGCGACCAAACATATGTATTACATATCTTAGGAACGTGCTTAGCATCTCCTTGCTTGGGAACCATTGAGCCCTTTAGCGAATAGGATTCCCAACAGAGTGTCCATGCCAGCCAAAATTGCGTTTGACACCCGACTTGGAGAAAGCCACCTCCTTTGACACACGACTCGAAGAAAAGAGAAATGAATGCATGACCCATGTGAGGTCCTTCGCTTCGGCTAAAAGAAGATCTTATTGTCACTGGCCTCGGGCTGAGCCATTCGGGCCCTTATCATGCTTCATAAACAACTCTTCTGTGAGTATCAACACAAACGAGGGTTGCCTACATCTCTCTTTTTTATAGGGAAGAAAGTCAACGATCCCAACAGTAGTCACCCGACAAAAGCCTATAAGTTGGCCCAACTTGACAATATTATTGAGCATGTGTCGACCTGACACTAATATGAAGGCTTGGAGACCAGGTTCCCAAAAAGGAAAGAGAAAAGGAATGCTTGCCACCATAATAATAGCTTTTATCTTGACATGCGTGAAGGGGGCACGTGGTCCCCTCGACAATAAGGGAACTTGGTCGGACCAACTATGTAGCCAAGGTTGCTTTCAAAATTCTTCGAGCTAATAATGGAAGGCAACTGTTTTTATTGGTCGAATAATCAACTAACCAGAACAACAAATCAATCAAAATGCAAAAGATCAACCTCTCAACGGCAAAACAGATACAACAAAGCAAAGTGGTAACTTTTATATATTCCAATCAAAAGAAACCTGAGATCCATGTAACCTTGAAAAGTATATATGTTACACACTTTAGATGAGGAACGTGCCCTCAAAGGAATTGGTGCTTTGGCGCACACTCATCGAGAGCATCAATTATTCTCACTTTCAATACTTTTCAAAAAGAGCTAAAATAGTGGAAGTGGAGGGAGAAAGGAGTGCTGCTGCATGCTGACCCTTCTTATTTTGGTCAGCGGGTAACACCATTCGAGTGGACGAGGTACCTCTTGAAGTGGTAGACGATACACTACCACTGGGCATCATAATTAGTTCGAAGAGAGGAATTCCAACCAGTGCACTATCGAATCACCCCCAATATTCTCCATGTCTCTCGTCAAAACATATGGAGGCGAGGATTAAAGGAGGCATGGGGTGTACTGAACAAGAGGCTTATGAACCAACCCCTACACTGTGAAAGGGAAGAGGTTGAGGTCCCCTTAACAGCATCAACCGAACGATTTTTTGCATTACTTAGGGATGTGAAATTCGCACGACACTTCCCCAGAAAGGCACTGCGCCCCGTTGTGTTGGGTGCAACTTCAGTGACACCCAATCAGTGTCACCTTCGACACCTGACTCGGAGGAACCCCCCTTCACTGACACTCAACATGAAGAAAAAGAAATTTCAATATATGATCTATACAGAGTCTTTTGTTCCAGATGGAAGAGGTCACCCTTATTTCTCATTCCAGATGGAAGAGGTCACCCTTATTTCTCATTCCATAATGAGGCATCTTACCTCCCATTATATTTCACTCAAAAGTTTTAAACAGGGACCCACCTTGGGGCGTCGTGCATCAGTGACAAGACAGATCGATAGTGGCGTTCCAAAAAGGGAATGATGGGAGAACTTACATCACCATTAGTGCAACTTCTTGCAGTGGCCCACTAGAATTACGTGATAGGACAACAATGCCAAACCCATTGAGATGGTCTGCTTTCGGTGAACTCCACTCGATCGAAGACATTGTGGAAGACATTGTGGAAGACATTTGATTCTAGAATTCAAATGACAATAGTAGGCCAAGCAATAACATTAAAATTAAAATTAAAAATGAAAAAAAAACTATATATATATATAAACAGCAATATGCATGATTCTAAAAAACCAATTACAATGGACTGAGTGATCGCTTGATCTACCTTCGCACCACAAACCCAAGCCTCGAGATCGAAAGAAATTAGATCTACGAAGATGGTTGTTTGCTCGCCAGTGACAAGATTGGCCAACAATTGTAGAGCAAATCATTCTGGAGACGAGCCCTCAAGGGTAATTGTAGCGAGCGACGACAAGATTTGCACCTAGTAAAAGGAACAAACTCTGTTGAGGCAAAGGCTCTACTGACCAAGCGAGGCGGCGGAATGCGGCGACTTATGTCTGAAGCAAATCAATCCACCAGTGCGTCTTAACTAGTCACTACAGGAAGCAGTTGGGAATGGGATTCGATTCTCAATTGATAACTAAAATTAAACGAATCCTTGGAAGCTTAAAGGGCAACCGACGAGAGCATGACATCCAAAATTCGGGGGTCTAGCTCTGAAGGTGACAGAGCCGAAACAAGTCCAAATGATCACCTCAGATGAGTCTCTAAAAGCGACGACCCAACCAGATAAAAATAACAAGACATCTCAGCCGGTCGGCCTGTGCAGCAGAGCAACTCACAAAATGAGAAAATATTTGCGTACATAAGACGTACGCAGCGCTGCGTACGTCCAGGGGTTATTCAGGGGGCACAGGGGGTTATATCAAGGTTATACCCCTCTGTAACTTCCCTGTAACCTACAAATGTATTCCGCGCTTCTGTATTTTTATGAGAATAAATAAGTTACACGGAGGTTACATGAGAGTTACACAGAGGTTACAGGGGTATTACCCGGATATAACCCCCATGTACCTCTGAATAACCTCTGATGTACGCAGCGCTGCGTGGTCTTATGTACGCAAATATTTTCCCACAAAATGAGGGCACAATCAATCAAAAACACAACTAATCCAAGAAATAAAAGAAAGCCCCGAATGATGCCACCATTAATATATTCTAAAATAGCCGCAACAATAACTTTGGGCCTTCCTCCATAATCCACATAATTAATTCTTTAGCTTAAGAAATATTATAGGAAGATTTTAAAAATATTATCAATAGTTACAAAGACGATTTACAATCGCACCAAAACCAGTCCGTTGAATGTCTTCTCACGGCAACCATGGTTAGGGTGTTACATTACAGAACCAAATCGCTCCGTCCGTTACGCATCGGATGGCTACAAATCCACTCTTATCTCCCCCCTCTTCCCCAATCAGCTCTCACCGCTCCCACAGATTAACAGAGGAGAAGGCCGGCAATTAGCACGCAATCGGACTCGGCCCGCTTCACCGTACCAGCGAGAAATAGATAGATGGAGTAGTGAGAGATTACAGGGCGGTGAGGAATACTGAAGAATCAAAGAAATCCGACAGTAAAGGAGAACTTCTTACGGCGACGATGCGGCCGAGAATAGGGCATCACAGTTTCAAATCCATCCAACTGCTTACTCATCGCATGGCTGTGAAATCAGTCCCAATGTAGCGGCCCCTTTCTACCAGCACTGGTCGGTCTCCCAGGTACGGCGAGGGACATGGCCAGAGAAACGGCAGATCCGAACCGGAGATCGGCGGAGAGCGATGAGCTCGCGATCGTACTCGGCTCGCTTGGACGGATCGGAAAGCGTCGAGTAAGCCGCGTGGACACTCAAGAACTTATCGGCCGATGCGCCCGAGTGCACATCCGGGTGGCACGTGCGAGCCAGGCTCCGGTACGCGGCTTTGATCTCTCGGGTAGAGGCTTTCTCTTCTAGGCCGAGAACGTTGTATAGTGAAATCGGCGTGGGAGGTGTGGTGAAAGCACTTTCCGCAGGGGTGGCGGCGGCGATCGTCGGAGATCGGAGCGGGAGAGATAGAGGTTGGAGAAAGGGGCGAGGAGCAGTGTTCCGGCGGCGGAGGAAATGGGGGCGGCGAGGGAGGGAGAGATTGGGAGAGGCGATCATATGGAATTCCTTGGATGAGTTGGTGATGCTTGGTAGTGGGCTTTTGAGCCGGACATGTTTTTATAGTAGGTGAAGTGGGCTGGGAAATTTTCTTTTTTGCACCTAGAAAATTAGCATATTCGAGAAAGGGCCGACTGGCAAAGTCGCGGAAAGAGGTCTGTAAATATTAATTTGCAAAAGGATGGTCCGCGAAAAGATAAACAAATTTATCTATTTTATATATATATATATATATATATAATATTAAAATATTACTATTTGCATGATCTAACAATTTGTGATTTTCTTTTATCATATCTCACTCAACCAAAAAGGACAACTAAGGTTGGATGATTGTCTGATACTCATTGAATCAAATAGGTCTACTAGGATCTGGGAAGAAACCCACTAGAATAAAAAAGAGGCTACTTAGAATCATGAAGGGATCAATCAAGATTAGGTTGAAGTTGATGAGGATGATGAAAATGTTGACTAGGATCAGAAAGAGTCCCGTAAGAATTATAAAGAGGTCAACTAGGATAAAGGGCTTATCAGACTTGGCGAAAGAGATCGAGTTGAATGGCAATTGGAATAAATGGCATAATGGTTGATCTTTAGGTGTTTTATATATAAGAAGTAAAGTGTCAGCGTGAATTATATAAATCTTGATGTTTTAAGTTTGATGTATGTAATTATCTCTTTATTTGTGCTTTATAATTACATGAATATGAATCAAAATATTAGGATTTACACATTTACCATCAAAATTTTGTTATTTACACTATTTAGCACTCTATTAACTTTGTAAACAAATCTCATTTGATGTATAACAAAAGAAGCTCAACGGGGATCAAACATTCTTCAAACTCTCATTTAGAAAAAAAAAAAAAACAAATAGGATAATAAAGATGTATGCTAGGATCAGAGAAAAATCAACTAAAATCATAACGAGGTTGATCAGATCATGAAGAGGGCCATCCCAATTAAAAAGTGGTGCATTTAGGATTAAGAAGAGACATAATATGATCATGTACTTGCTGTAAATTTGTCAGAAAATGTGAATATGTAAATCCCCCTACAATTTAGAGGGGGGAAAATAGAGTTCCATTATTGGTTCGAATGATATGCAAGTAAATATTTTCCCCGAGAAATTCATGCATTTTAAAGAAATAATGTAAAATGTTGGTAAGATCTTATGCTCTTTAATGTAGGTGCTAGATTAAAAAAAATTTTATTAGAAAACAAGAAAAAAATCATAGAAAAGAGATTAAAAGAATACAAGCTATTGTAGAAGAAGAGAGTGGCATGCTTCTCAAGGAAGTCAACATGAGTGACTTGTTACTGAGATATCCTTAAAACTAACAGAAATGATTAGGTGAGATTAATTTTTCTTTAGAGCAAATTTTAGGTGCATATTTCCACTAGTCACTATATTATATAAGAATGAAATTTCTTCCTTATCAAAAAATTTTAAGTATTTAATGATCATAATTCATTCTTCGAGATATTTTATTAGTACCAATTTAACATTTGTCAAGTTAGATAGAGTTATCATCCTTGGTCAACTTGGTTTGATCAAAACATATGTTAATATTGAGAAAGGTTGGTTGCCTATTTTAGAAAATAAAATTATGGTCTACCTGGACCAATGAGTTCCGAAGTTAGAAAGGAGTTTTCTCTACTTATTAAATAATAGATGTGTCTGGATTCGGGCAAGTCATTATTGGAGATACGTTTGTTCCTTAATTTTCGCTTTAGCATGGATGCACTCCTTACTTAATTATGCCTTTTACTTTTTATTTTGTGCTTCTTCAATTAAGGAAGATTTTAGAGAGGGTTTGGCTTCAACGGGTTAAAGGACATGAACTTTATTACTTGACCTCTAAAGGCAGGTAAGTACTAGATATATTTCATGATGATGCATTATACTTCTACCAAGGACAACTCAAACTCATCTTTAAATTTCATTCTATGAATAAATTATTAAATTTAAAAATTCTATGGAGTCATTGTTGCTCAAGTAATGTTGAGTTCCTTCAAAAGTATCATTTTCTTTTAGATTAGCATGTGTTAGAAAAAGGTGCTTTAGAGCTCAAACTTTTTCAAAATTTTTATGAAATTTGTTCAAATACTAGTTTGTTCTTTAGTCCCTAAATCATGTGAGGATGGTCAATCTATAAAAATAAAGAAAGTATTGAAAGTATTTTTTTTTTCATGAAGTTAATCAAGGGATGGTGAATAAAGATAGACCAACCCACATCATTACAGATTAGCTTGAGGTTCCCTCTTTTATAATTGTCAAATATGAAGCATTATTAAAGATGAAGGACTAATGCTTGAAGGTTAAGTATTACATCTTTCTAAGACTAAGGCTTGAAGGTTAAATATTACATCTTTCTAGACATTGTTAGCAATGTTTTCCAAACTAAGTCATTGAATATTATTCTCTCCAAGATTTTTAAATATTTAACTACTCATAACAAACTATGTTTCATTAAAGAAACTTATTTTGGTATTCTTGATGATCAATAGAAAATAAATTTTTGAATGATGGTGAGGTCCTTATCATAGTGATTATATTAAAGAAATCTACAATAATTTTTGAAGAACATTAGTTCAAAGGTTGAAGTAATTCCTTCAATCACTTGAAGTACTACTACTTTTATTGTATCTTTTATTTTATTCTTGGGACTTCTACTTCACCACCAGCTTCTTCTCTTGATACTTATATGACATATTTTATTTTTATTTCTAAAACTTCTTTGATTATTTTATCATCTACCTTTAAAGTGGTCCCTCCATTTCATATAAATTGCTTTTGACATAACTACTCAAAAGTTGACTTCTATAAATATGCATAGCGAAATTGACTTATGTTTTCCTAAGAGAGTTATCATCAATTTGGAGACCTCTATTGATAAAAAGAAAAGAGTTAAATTCCATATTAATAGGAAAACAAAATATGGTAAAGTAGGTTGTGGAACATCTCTTATGGGAGTTTAGGGCTTCTATATATGAGTAGAAGATGTGTTTCCTCAAGTGTAAAAAAGATTACACTATTATTAAAAGTGATGATCCCCTTGATTAAGTTGATTCAACAATTCAATAAACTTGTATTACTTATAGTTTCAATAATATAATTTTCATAAGGATAACTCACGAAGATCTTAGTGTGCTTTTATTAGCCTCATGCATATGACATGGTTTTTAATGACAAAAAATTACACTAAGAAAACACTTTTGATTTATTGAGCCAACTGATTTAAGTATTAAAATAATGCTATGATATTTTCTATTTTTAATCTATTATTTGTATCATTTTACTTATTTAGGGTATGGTTACTTTTTTATGTCGCATGTTAGTAAGAAAGTAATATGAGGAAGCACTTGGAGAAAAATACACACCAAGTTCCTCCAAAGAATCTCTTTGCCCATCTTGGAACCTAGGATTCTAAAAAAACTTCAAAATTCACCCAAACTACAAGATGAATTGAATGTAGGCATGTTGACCTCACTTTTGGTTGAGGAATAGTCTTTCTTCCTTAGAAGCCTAGGATCTAGTCATAGAACTTTTATGTTGACTATTCCTAGAGGACTAGTGATGCAACCCTCACCAATAGAAATTCTAAAACTCTTCTTTGCTCATCTTGAAGTTTCATATGTTGGTTCTGAACTCTAGCACTTAGTAGGTGGGACTAATATGGGGGAGCTCAAGAGGAGTCTCCTTGGGACAATTTGGCCAAAATGGGAGTTCCCTTGGACTTATGGCTCAAATAAGGTGATATCATGATTAACATCCTCAATTAATCCCAATTTTACCAAATTCCCAATTTTGACCCTTCTTGGTCCCAAACTTCACCAATTACCAAATTGCCACTAAACTCTAGATTTTTCAAAAATTCCCAAAATTAGCCAAAGTCTCAAAGTCTCTTAAAAAATCATTTTAAACCATTCCAGATCACTCAAATTGACCAAAATACCTCATAATTTTTAAAATTCTCAAAATACCCTCAAAATAGACTAATATGGGGGAGCTCAAGAGGAGTCTCCTTGGGACAATTTGGCCAAAATGGGAGTTCCCTTGGACTTATGGCTCAAATAAGGTGATATCATGATTAACATCCTCAATTAATCCCAATTTTACCAAATTCCCAATTTTGACCCTTCTTGGTCCCAAACTTCACCAATTACCAAATTGCCACTAAACTCTAGATTTTTCAAAAATTCCCAAAATTAGCCAAATTCTCAAAGTCTCTTAAAAAATCATTTTAAACCATTCCAGATCACTCAAATTGACCAAAATACCTCATAATTTTTAAAATTCTCAAAATACCCTCAAAATACCCAAAATTACCAAAATACCCTTCAAATTCCAAAAATTCCTTAAATTCTCAAAATCTCCAAAATAACTCCAAATGTCCCCAAAATCAATTTGAAACACTCTATTGAGCCGAATTTGACCAAATTGACTCATTTTAACCAAAATCCCCAAAGTGCCATTAAAGACCCAAATTCCCCCAATTCATCTCCAAATTCTACCAAACTGAATTCAATCACCCTCAATTTCAATTACAAACTCAAATTCATCATCCCCAATCCCACCTAAAACCAAATGCAAGCCCATTTGAACCCAATTTCAAGCCCAATTGCAAGCCCAATCCAAAATCCCCAATTTTAGTCATCCCAGATTGAACCTCACAACTCCAAAATTTCTACCCAATTGATATCCAAAACTTTTCATTACAAACCGTTGGACCAATTTGAATCAACAATTGAGCCTAACCTAAACCCTAGATCAATCCAAACCTAAGTCTAACCCAAATGCCCAAAATTGACCATATGGCCAAATTCCACCAAATTGACCTTGCAAATCGATTCCAATTGGTATCCAAAACATCTCATGACAATCATCCAAGCCAAATTGATCAATCATTTGACCAAGAACTTAGCCCAAACCCAACCTATACCAAATTTGACCCAAAACTCAAGATTTTGAACCCAAGCCATACACTTGACCAAATCAAACCAAATTGACCAACCCAAGGCCACCAGTGCCAACATTTTAGCCTTAAAAACCAGCCTAGATCCACATAGCTCAACCTAGTTGAGCCATGGACCAAGGGTACCCTAAATTAGGGGATCTCCTTCCAAAATTGGCTAAACCAAATATATCTTTTCTATCAGCCATCTAGCCACCCAATCAGCTCTTTGCCATCAGCCATCTAGCCACCCAACTAATCACAATTAAGGCTTCCTCTGGCTCCCCTGAATCACCTGGCCACCACCTCACCACTAACCAACCACCCTAGTCATAAGAAAAATCAAATATGAGGGAACCTTCCCCCCTTTGAACCAAAAATTGAGCCCATACACTGTGGCACTTCCCCATTGGATGATTGCGCCGTTCAGCCCTCCACCTCATCCTTCTTGCACCAGCCAACCAAAGCCCGAGGCCCTCCCCTTGGCCATGGCTATAAGAAGCCCCATTTTCACTAAACTCCAAAGTGTGCTCAATTCTTTGGGGCAACTCTACACAATTGATTCCAGAGCTCCTCCAAGACCTCCTAAGCTCATTCCCACCATCTACCAGCCATCTTCCTCACTATTTGAGCTCAATTTTTGAGCTAAAATATACGGCAGATCCTGTTCATTTCCCAAAACTTCAACCAACTTTAAATTTATTATTTCAAAAGCTCCCCCTGACCAAAATAAGAAGTTTCTCACTCAAGCCCCATCATTATGAGCCCTTCAACCCACTATTTGACCAAATTTGCACCACCCCCTGATCGAACTCTTGGTTAGACTCAATCTCAGCTCAAGGTGACACTTCGAGAAGTTTCGTTGGACCTTACTGAAGCTTCCACAAGCATTTGATTTAGGCCTCCCCTCTCAGACTCAGGTATGAATCTTAAACCCTAATTTTTTGCTTGGTTTGGGCTTTTGTGAAGAAAAGTTTAATTTCATAAGCATGTAGCCATATAGATGTGTGCATCTTGAGTCGATGAAGGTGTAGGAACAAATCCAAAGTGATTTGGTTGAGTATCGAGTTAGATCGAAGCATTTTAGTGTGAACGGTTCTCAAGTAAGGCTAATCAGGGACAATGAACTGTTTTTGTCCGTTTCCGCATGTATCAGTTGGACGGTCCAGATCGCGTCTGACGGACAGATGGAGCGAGAACCGTTGGCCAATTCAGCGTTGACGCAGATGGCGATGCCGAATTAGAAAGTGATGTGTGGAAAGCTCGGCACGTACAAGGTTGACGCTGCAGCTGAGTCTGATAAATAGAAAATTAAGGATTTTTTATTTAAATTAATTACAGAACTTAGAAAATTCATAACTTGGTATAGAAAAACCATAAAAATAAAATAAAAATACTCTATTACTCAGTGAATAGAGGAAAAAAATGTGGAATAAAAATAAAAATTATTTGATAAGTCTTTGATTTTTAATTTATTAAATAATCTCTATAATGTTTTAATTTTAATTAAGTATGTGATGATCATCATAGCTTGAGACTTTAGGAGTTTGTTCTTCATGATAGTGGAGGTGTCTTGTGTTTTTTCCAAATGCTGAAAGCATCTCTACACATGTAACCCTAATTTCCAATGTTAGATGTCTATTTTTCTTCAAATAGTTATATAAATTAAACTATAAATTAAAAAATTATGGGACTTATTTTGGTAGGTTTCTTATGATCAGAGAACCTTAGGAAAAAAGATAAATTAAGTTTAATTGTTTATGTGCATAAGCTTTAATGCTTATGTACATTACTATGGTTAGTTAAGTCCTAAAAGCTCACTAAAATTAAAATAAATAAAATAATATTAAAAAATTAGCAAAAGTCATTCCACACTATAAATAATAATTATTTTAGCTCACTGTAAAAATTTGAAATTTATTTGATTTAGTGTGAGCACTAAAGTCTATTTTATAAGTAAATTGGTATTTTTGCATTAAAATAATTTTAATAAATTAACTATAATTGAGAAAATTATGAAAAGTAGTTTTCTTAGTTTCTTGTGATCAGGGACACTTAGAAAAAATAAAAATTATTTTAAAATAAATAGTTCATGTTTGAGCAATATTTTGAATTAAAAATAATTAAAAATGATTAAAAATTCCAAAAATATTAAAATGTCCAAAATTATTCTTAATTGTTCCTTGATCACCTAAAACCTTTTAAAATATTTTTCCTAATTTTCCTGATTTAATTATGTATTTTTAAAATACCAAAAATGTACTTTCCTTAATTTTTTAATAAGATATTTATAATAAATAAAATAAAAATTGTAAAAATAAAAAGTTTGGTTCTCTCGACTTATGGAGATTTAATAAAAATATAAAAAGTGATTTTTGAAATCAAAATATATTTTCTATTTAATTAATCACTAAAATCAATAAATAATTATAATAATTTAAAATATAATTTGAAAAATCATGGAATTTTGTTCAAGTGGTTCTCTAACCTATTTTAACCTCCACTAATTTTTAATACACAAAAAATTTACTTTGATTAGTTAAATAAATTAAAATTGAAAATCCTATTTTTTGAATTAAAAATAATTATTTAAATTAAATTAGATTTGGGAAAAAATACATTTTTTCCTCTAATATTTCAATTGACCCATGAGTGTGGTATCATAAAAATTTTAAATTAATTTGAGTTATATTTGATGAGTTATGAAGTGGAGAGCCCTAGGGGCAAAATAGTAATTTTGGATTTTGATGTCTTAATTAAAATTTAGGATTAACTAGAGGGTAGATGGACAATTTTGATCATAATAAACTCTTTTGGATGTTTGAAATATAATTGGTTGAGAGGTAGAAACCAATTTATCACCTTTTCATGATAAGGGTAAAATGTAATTTCATAAATTGTTATGACTTGGTAGTCAATCTACTTGGATGATACTAAAGTAAATGGCTTAAGTTAGGAAGATAATAATTCACTTATTTGAGGCCACTAATTGGTGACTAGATCATAACATGATCTTTTGATAAGAATATGTTCCACTTAAATTAATATTTTGATAATTGTAAATTTACCCAAGAAATTGCTAAGGCCTTAGTAGTGAGCTAGGCTTGATATTTGAACTTGTTTGATGAGGATTAGCAAAGAAAGATATGATTGATTAACACCTCTAAACACCACAAGCCCAATTTTCAGTGGCGGGTACAAGGTTTCAATGACTTAGGTTTGCCCTAAGGGTATCCATTCACATAACTTTTAAATCAAACATTAAGTGACTGTCTGATTGCCCCACTCTCGGGATAGTTGAAACATCAGGTTCACTGAGCATAGGATGTATTAATTCATTGGAACTAAATTTAAAGTTTCATATGATTAATTGAACAATATGATAGGTTCAAATGAACTCCAAACATTTCAAAGGGTTCTAAAAGTTGTTAGGGATTGCCCCTCAAACACTTTTATGACCTTTTGGATATTTTGAAGGACAATTAGACCTATTATACTTTGTTCCGGAAAATCATCCATTAAAACCCTTAGGGACTCACTAAGTTATGACTTAGGGTTTGGTAGCTACACCTTCATCTACCCTTGTAATTTATTAAATTCTCTGTAAAATTATATATACATGTTGCAAGTTCTAATCTTTCAGCAAGAGCAGCGAGAAGATGACACATACGCTTTTACAGTTTTACGTAATTTCTATCATTTTATTTAATGCAATTTACTCTTACTTTAAAATATTATACATACTTGGTTGTAAACCTTACTTCACCTACAAAACAAAACAAACTTTTCAAAATCAATTAACCTTCTTTTTCAAATTAAATAACATTTTCAAAACAAAAAAAATAACAACTTCATAATACGTCCTTTTGAATTTACGGGTGTGCTCAGAGGAGGTAACCCATGGTTGCTAACGAGATCTCCCAGGTTTAAATGAGTTTAACAACTTGTTTAAACTAAGTAAATTCCAAGGAAAATAGTGGTACTGAAACGAGGGAACCGTAAGATCCTAAATGGTGTCTCTATAATCAATTTTAACCCCCCCCCCCATTTTAAATTGAACTTGTAATTTAAACCCTTAAACCTTTAGACCTTAGGACTCCTATTTCATCGAGGAGCTTAGAGCTAGCACCGAGGGCAGCCTTCTACAACAAAAATTTGCAATAGCATGAGGATCTACAATAGTAAATTTCCTTAGAATTAAACAACACAAACCATAGGGCTATGAGGTTGACCACCTAGTGCGACATAAATCCTTACCTCATCTTTAGGCCTTTGCATGATCATGTTGTGCAATCTATGTACTAACTCGTTTTAGGATTCTGAGATTGTCATTCGTTATGCCATAAAATCTTCTATCTTCTAGGCTATTTGTTTGATTGTGTTATGCAAATGTAAGCCCTAACTGATAAAATTGACAAGATGAAACATTCAATAATTTTTTTTTCTCAAAATTGAAGCCAAATCATAGGATAGCTTGGGAAGTCATTAAGGTTCTCCTCAGGATCTATGACAACCCCAGTTTTCTTCCTTTGGATGCCATAATAATTGTCCCAAATTTGAGCCCATTTGACACTCCTTGGTCCGATCTTTGAAAAGTTTTTTTCATTTGAAATTATTGGAGACAATATTTTATAATCTAAATCGAGTGTTTTCATAAGTGACCTCGGTCATTTGAGATGTATTTGACTATAGGGGATTGCCCATATAGGGAGCTTTAAGAACCCAGGTAATATAAATCATGTCTAATTCTTTATATTAGATAGGAGAATTTGTCGGTCAATATAAAAATGATTTTTTTGCATACTAAAACGGAGAGTCTAGTGGCTAGCAATTCTTGAGAAAAGATTACATTCTATTAGGTTTTATCTTTCTATACTCTTGTACTTATTTCAATTTGATTAATGGAACAATGTTTTTCTTCGTTATCTTGCATAGTACTTAACTTTTTTTCTCCCTTGGTTGGTAATTTAAGAAACTTAGAGATGCCCATGTTTTATGATTTCTTTAAACTCAAATGTTAATGCTGATGCGTTAACTTTTTATGCTTCATTTCCTTCCAAATTGACTGTTTAGAATGTTAAAAATTGTTGTGATCTAACTCAACCGAAGAAGATAGATGTGAATTGTTCTAGTAATTTTTTTCGAAACCCTAACATACGTGACAAATAAACTAGGAAATATACAGAACAATCATAACAAAAGTTTACTTTAGTATAATCAGTTTCTCTTTTAAATTTTTAAAGCTGTCACTCCTAGTGAATTAAGGTATATTTTCAATTTTATATAGTCACTAGGTTGCAAATGTAAGTATATATAACGCAGAACTAATAAAGGGATCTAATGGATTCATAAGTATCAATCTTACAGAAAGGTGGAAATTCTTATAATAATAACACAAAGACACAATATCAAAACTATAGAAAACTTAAGTAAGAAAGCAGGTTGAAGTTTTCATTAAGGAGCTAAGGAAATTATATTTACTACACTAATCTCTAAACTTCAAATTTAAATCTAATGTGACTAAGCTAAGTTTTATAACTAATGATTCAAATTTTAGAAAGTATCCTTTCCTTTTACAACGAGTTTATAGTCAGTGAATTATCCAAATTGTCATAAATTGTATTGTGTCAAATAGGACCAAATATATTCTTTATCCTTTTTACAAGCGACAAAGAACATTGGCTAATTCAAATTTTAGTTTCTAAATTCGAGGTTAGGCTGGGAAGATACTAAGTTCTCACCATAGAGTTCCCACGTTCCCCTTGTCTGAGCTATTATAATATAGGAGAAAGTGTAATGTTATCCATAATATCCAGAACATCAGAAAGGGTGTCTCAATGATCCCACCGCCATTGCCAATGATGCTATGAGAAATTTTCAAACATTTCTCACCGCACCTTCTCAGTCAAAACTGTTTCAGGAAGGATAGGGAGTATAGAAGGGACATGGAACTCACTGGAATGCCAACTGATGAAGAAATTTGGCCAGCTTTTAACTCCATTGATACAAAAAGGGTTGCTGGCCCTGAAGGGTATTGTTCTAGTTTTTATAAAAAGGCATGGTAGATTATTAAGGAGGGTGTGGTCCAAGTCATTCAGAGTTTTTTTTAGGGGCTAGATCTTCCTAATTACTTATGTTGCTCAATTATTGCTCTCATCCCTAAGGATACTGATAGAATTAAATGGAATCATTTCAGACCAATAACTCTTACCAGTGTCATCAGCAAAGCCATCGACAAAATCCTTTTGGGAAGGGTCCAACCTCACTTATCAAAGATAATTTGTCTTAACCAAACAGCCTTTGTGAAAGGTAAATCTATTGCAGATAATTTATTCCTAGCCCAAGGATTGCTTTTGGATTTGGATAAATCCTATAGGGGATGCAATTTTATTTATAAATTGGACCTACAAAGAGCTTGTGACACCATCAGTTGGGAGTTTATCTTAGATTCATTATTGGCAAGGAGCTTCTCAAGAGAATTCTGTATTTTGATCTCAAAAACGCTGAAAAAAATGCACATTCTATTCTCTTTAATGGATAATCATATGGATTCTTCCATGCCCTTAGGGGACTCAAACAGGGGGACTCCCTCTCTCCAACTATGTTTATCCTGGCTCTGGATTACCTTTCAAGACTTCTTAACACAGATCTACAAGCTTCACACACACAATATCACCACAAGTATAATGTTGTTGTTACTCATTTAGTTTATGCTAAATGACATTTTTTTGTTTTCCAATGCAAGCAAGGTTACTGTGAAGAAGGTGAAAAAATGTCTGCAATATTTCCAAAATTTTTTGGGATGGCCTTCAACAAGGAAAATTGTTGTATGCTCTTTAGTAAAAGGAGTAAAGGTCCACTAAAGCAATGAATTAAATATTACACTAGTTTCACCACTTCCATTCTCCCTCTCAAATATTTGGGAGTACCCTTGATTAAGGGAAGAGCTAAGCAAATTCAGTTTGATGATGTTATTGGGAATATAGTCGCACAATTGAACTGTTGGACTAATTCTTTTCTTTTTAATGGAGGCAGAAAAACCTTGCTAAAATGTATCCTAACCACTTTTTCCCTCATACATTTTATAGATAACTAATGTGAAGAAAAGCACACAATTACAACTGGAGAGGTGTTTCAACAGATTTATTTAGGATGGCCAGAGGAAGCAACCACATTGAGCCAGTTGGCAGAAAATTGCTAACCACAATTGCTAGTGGTCTTGGGTTTATGGAACTGAAGCAACACAATCATATTAATTTATGCAAGTTATGGATTAAATTCAGGCAACAGGATTCTTTGTGGGCAAATTGCATGCTGGTCAAATATTGTAGAGACTCTCATCTCAATTATGTCAGTAGGAAACTGTGAGACTGCAGACTTTGGGTTAATTTACTGAAGGTCAGAGAAAAATCTGAAGATCTATTCATTTGAGGCCCTGAAAATGATAACATATCATTTTGGCTGGATATCTGGTGTTTGAAAGGATGGTTGCAACCTAAGTCGAGCTCTGGCATGAACTATTAGGAAGATCATGTTGAATGATACACCAAAATTATATGCATTTTTAGACCGATATTGCACTTTAATGGAAGGTATTTTGATGTTTTCTTGCAAGTTGTTGATTTTTAGGGCATAAAGCAAAAAGAAAGCAAAAAAGGATGAAATTTGGAGTTAAAATGACGTTTTTGAAAAAATGCTCAGCGTTGGCAGTGCCGAGGGCAGCGCCGACGGCGCAGAACAAATTAACACGAAGATTTTTTACTCAACATCCAATGCCGCCAAAGGTGGTGCAGACCTTGTTTCTAGAAGGTTCAATGTATTTGAACAATTTTTTGAAGATTTTTTGGAGTCACCTCTTGGAGAACCCACCTTGGGCTCTATTTAGGGCAAAATTTCATTAGAAAAAGCGCTCCTCTACGTTTTTCACTCCTCTACTTTCATTTTTTGCAGCACATCATTCCATTCCACTTCCATATTAGAGTCAATTAGTGATTTTTCTTTCATAGTTTAGAGTTTTTGTGGTGAGATTTAGAGTGAAACTTTCTGAAGAAAAGTGAGAGATATCTTCTTCCTGCATTTTTAAGGAAAGACTACAAAGGATTTGCTTTGAGAAAGAGTTTTAAGATAAGTATTGTTTGTTTATCAGTCTTGTATGAACTTTCTTTTATATATGAAATTTTTGTTTTGTTATTTCTTTCTCATGAAGTCTGAGTAGTTCCCTCTATCTTTCTCCCTACTCTGAGATATGGTGAAATGAAGAGATAGTATGAATGTGTCAATATTAAATTGTAAAATAAATTGTGGTGATTTTTCAACTTCAAACTTAATTTACATTTCGATCTGGCCAATTGAATTGTTAAAATGTGTTGTGAAACATATGATCCGGGAAATGGAGTATGAGTTCTACAACAAAGTAAGGATCACAATTGATTCTATGAAGGAGAGCATCGTTTATGGAATTAAGTGCAAATAAATAAGGAAATATGGTGACTCTTCCCTCGTTTTCCCCCTTAAAATATGGTTTGGAGTTGGTTTTTAGGAGTTATATAGAGAAGAAACTGCCAAAAAACCACCATTTGACATGTTTTAAACATTTTTGGACCAACGACGCATCATGCGCCGGTCTGACGCATCATGCACCAGCTCTCTGTAAAGTGGCTCATCATGCGACAATCTGGCGTGTCATGCGTAAATTCCAGAATTTTTGCCATTTTGATTTCGATCCAATAAATTCTCAATTTTTCCATAAAATTAGGCAAATAAAGATGTTTTCAAATATTTTATCAGATACATGGACTACCTAAAATCTTTAATTCAGTCTTAGTGTTTAAAAATTGAAGCGAGAGCTAGCCTTCAGGTGAAGGGAAGTAGGAGCTCTAGAGTGGGAGCCGGTATACTCCTGACCTAGCCCAGGATTTAAGGACTAAACACTGAGATTAGTCAATGATTTTCTATGCACTGTATCAGGGTAGAGAATTAAAATTGCTCCTATTTGGCAAATACATATTATGAACATTTATCTCATCTCATTTTACCATAGCCTCATTGTAGTGTGAATGATGCTTTTTCACATTAGAATCTCTATTACATAAACATAGTTAATAGATTAGTATTTACTGTTTTAAATTTTTGATTTATGATTTAATAATAGTTTAGAAATTTAATTTTGATTGCATCTCAATAATTAAAATTAGTGACAGTGATTTCAATTGACTTTCTGTGAATTTCCTAGCAACTTTGTCATTTCCAATTTAAACCTTCCCCGTAGGATCGATATTTGGGGCTTAAATAGAAAGTCCATTATTACATGATAACGATACATATACTTGTGTAGAATCTGAACATTAATTGATTATATTTAATTAAATTTTACACAATCTATCGCAATTGAAAAGTCAGATCAGCCTTCCACTCAGGTTAATACAAACATGAAAGTCTCTGATTGCTGGGTGGATACCAAATGGTCCATTGAAGTATTGAACTCACTGCTGAAGCAAGATAAAATTCTTGAAATTACAAAAATGCACTTTAATATAAATCAACAAGACAAGCTCATTGTTAAGGCCACCAAAACTCAAAGTTTAACCAAAGTAATATATACTAAGCATTTTAATTGGAACTGTGTTCATTGTGGTGAGGGCATCTAAAATAAGTTCCTAACCCAATTCATGTCTTTCTTCTGCAGGAGAGTGTTATCAAATTTAATGCCAACAGAAGAAATATTAAAGCTGAAGGGATTAAGAGATCCTTCTAGGTGAATCCTCTATAATGTTGTTGAGGAATCTATTGACCACATTTTGTTCATCTGTAGTTTTGCACAAAGTGTCTAGACTGTCCTTCTTCACATTTTTGACATTAATACACTTCAATTACGTTGGCAAACCCTGAAAAGCTACTGGAGGGACTGGTAGCATGTCAAGCTAGGAGTTACTCCATGTGTAGTAGCATGGTTTATCTGGATAACATGAAATCGAAGGAAGTTTGAGGAAGCCAATATATCTGTGAAGCAGGTAATTTCCAACTGCAGGGTTTCTTTGTCAAAGCTTTTTCAATACAAACAATTCTCTAATGTCTCAGGTTCCATGTTCTAAAATAGTATTCTGGCCTTCCTTACCTCACTTCTTTAGTTTTTTTAAGGAAACCAACCCACCCATGGATCAAAGTCAACACTGTTGTGAGCTTCTTAGAGAATAATGCATGTGTAGTTGATGTTTTTAGAGACCATACTAGTAGGTGCTTGCTCTCTTTTCACTTTTCAGTCTTAGTGCATGATGCTTTGGAGGCTGAAGCAGTTGCTGCGTATTGAGCTATCAAGTTTGTTATCCTTAAGAATTGGTCTCACCTCATGGTTGAAGTGGATTCCTGGACACTGCTGCAAATCATGCTCAATATGGAGAGACCCCCGGTATCTTTCAAACTTGATTAAGGAAATTAACTCCATCAGATCAGTCTTAAAACTGGCTTTCCAATTTATTCATATAGACCTGCTAACTTACTTGCTAGAACTGCTAGAGCTAGTGATTGTGTCTATGTTAATTCTTTCCCCCCTCCCTATCTCTCTTTTCTTTTGTATGAGGATTTGTTGGATGTCCCCCATCTCAAGGTTGTAAATCCAATTTTTGATAAAAAGATTGATTATTTTGCTATATATATATATATATA
>NW_018250337.1:9906-15477 GCF_001263595.1 Phalaenopsis equestris | reverse complement strand
TATATATATATATATATATATATATATGACCCCTCAGGTTGAGGGCTTGAATGTCTTCTCGCATAGGAGGTATATATGTGTGTGTGTGTGTGTGTGTGTGTGTGTGTGTGTGTGTGTGTGTGTGTGTGTGTGTGTGTGTGTGTGTGTGTGTGTGTGTGTGTGTGTGTGTGTGTGTGTGTGCGCATGTATGTATGTATGTATATATAAATTTTAAGAGATATTTCCCTACCCACTTGTCATTCCAAAGCATATCTTGTATCTTTGGCATGTCCACACCCACTATATTGTAGAAGAAGCTTGATTCATGCTTTTTGGTGGGCAATAGCAAAGCTTATTGGCACGAATGATTAAGAAACAAGATAAAAAAGTAGATGCATGAAGAGAATGAGAAGCTAGATTAATAAACTTTGAGATTTTACTAAATTGCCTGAATATTAAAGACTTAAGCAAATGATTTAAGGTTTTAGGCTTTCTCATTCTCTCACCCTTCTATTTATAGGTTTTAGTTATGAAATGTAATTGCAAATATGGCTATATTTGAGCAATATAAGCAAATTTATATAGCAAAACTTAATAAACATTTGTTGTAAAATAAACTTATATATCATGTAGTTATTGAACACTTAAAGAATGCATGCTCAAATTCTAAGTATGAGATGATTCCATGTAAATTCTCTTGTTGGCTTTATGGAGGTCAAATGAAATGCTTTAGCGAGTAGCTTTGGCAAATCAGATTGGCAGCATTAACAACTTGAAGACCTTATGGTGACTTCCTCTAGTTTGCCTAGCGCCGAATATCCTTAAACTTAATTCCTTCTTTAGTGAGAATGATTAAATTTGACTTATAAAATAATTTAGTGAACATTAAGCAATATATAAATTTCTAAGGATGTTTTCATAATAATAAAGAGTTAGTCATATTGAAATTATTATAAATTTGATTTATGTAAATTATGGCATGGCAACATCAATTTGATCATCTATCACAATCCATCTTCTTAAGCTTTGTTTAAATCCAAACAACACCTAAATCCCATGTTAAAACTATCTTGAGAGAGGGTCCTCTCTAAGAATATGCTAATGCTCAAATACTTTGTGAGGTCCAAAAGTTATTCATCATTTGGTTGCTTAAATGTAGAGAAATGAGTATTTTATTTTCATTTATCAAAGCATTAACATCATTACTTCATAAAATTCATAATTAGACTATTAGGCTGTATTCTTTTATTTTCAACCACAAGTATAATTAAAAAACATTTTATATTTGTTGATGTGAAATATTTTGTAATTAGTAACTAGTTTGTGAAAATAAAGCTTCTCAAATGATTCTCTTTGTGATAAATATCAATAACAAAACAACAAAGTGGAATATCCTACAAAACCCAACATCACATTTAATCATTAGGATTGCCCCTCTTAGACAAGGATGGTAGAAATAAAAAATTATAATTATGGATGATTATTTAAGGTTAACTTAAGTCTCATAACCAATATACAAAATAATCCAAAGTGAAATAATAATAAAAAAATATTTTATATAAATATAATTGGAGATTATAATATTATTCATTACTTAATGTTGTCAGAAAATATTTTGTTGCCCAACATCCATCCAGTTGCCATTTAATTATTTTTAATCAAAGAACTTATGCCTCTTTATAAGGAAAAATTATTTCATACAGACACTGCATGCAGAGATGCATGCGGTGTCCGATCTACACCATCGATTATCGCAAAGATGTATTTTAGTGGGCCCACTTAAAAAAAAAAAATTGATAAGACGGTGGAGATCGTGATGGATGGCGTATGGAATAAGAAAAGTTATGCGGTGTTCGTATAGAATAAGAAAAGTCATTTATTTGATACATTTTCATACAAAAAAACTTAATATTATCATATTTAATTAAAATAATAATCTTATATGCCTTAATCATTTGAGTTGTCGAGGCCATCTAAATTTTACTCTAAAAAGCAAACCTTCACTGATTTTTATCTAAAATTTAATATTCAGTGTTAATTACATTGATAATATCTAAGAATAAAAGAAAATATAATAATTTGAAGATGTTGACTTATAGAATTTATAAAATAAATATCATATTAAAACCATATCTGAAATCTCAAAACTTTCTACTACTCTTGGGCGAGCGTACCATGTGCGATGTGGACTATGAACGTTGGGAAAGCGCGTATACATATAAGTAAATAACAAATTTATATAGGTATACTTGCAAAATTACAATGGATTAGGCCTTATCCAGACCCTTTCGTGAGCTGAGTCGGCGACCTGTCGGCATTTGGAAGACTTAGATTTGTCTGACAATTTGTTTTTTTTATAACAAACGGCAGAGCTTTTATTACGCCTTAAATTTCTCAAAATAACAAAGAAACGGACCTAGCTCACATGCTGAGAGGTATAAACAATTGTGAACATGTATCAAATATGTTTTCAGCCATATCCAGAAGCTTTTGTGGGCTGAGTCGACGACCTGTCGGCATTTGGATTAAATTTGTGAAAACATTTTCTTTCAATACTCGACGTTGCTATACATATATACTGATATGTGTGTTATATTCGGCTATCTAAAAGAGAAAATATTGCATCGAGATTCTGCACGTAGAATTACGTGCAGAGTTTAGTGAAATCATGCCACATGACGGTGATAGAAAAAAAAATATATATATATGGCCGGTAACACAAGAGAATATTCTTTCAGAGTTATGCAAGTGTTATTGTGTGTTATTCAAATGTTATTGTGTGTTATTCAAGTGTTATTAATATGTTATTGTGTTATTATAACACCGAGAATATTTCCACAACACAATAACACCTGAATAATATATAATAACACCTAAATAACACAGAATAACACGGGGGGAATATTCCCTTATGTTACCGGGCCAATTTTATTTTTTTTATCACCTCCACGTGGCGCACAGAATAACACGGGGGGAATATTCCCTTATGTTATCGGGCCAATTTTCGGGCCAATTTTATTTTTTTTATCACCTCCACGTGGCGTGATTTCATTAGAATCCTCACGTAAATCTACGTGCGGAATCCTGATGCAATATTCTTTCTATCTAAAAATATATTAAAGTGAAACTGCGAATTTCACAATAACTACGAAATAATCTCAAAATAGCATATGTGGTTCTACTTTAATAACCGTGAAATAACACCGAGGAAGTTATTTCTGGGTTATTGAAGAGAAACTTATATATTTCACTTCAATAATCCTGAAAAGACACATTAAATAACCCCGAAATAACCTCCACGGTGTTATTTCAGTGTAAAGTGAACCGCGGATGTTATTTGAGAGTTATTTTTTGTATTACTTCGGGGTTATTGAAATGAATTATATGACTTTCTCTTCAATAACTTTGAAATAACGTCCGTGATGTAGTACATATGACAATATATTATTGGACGTCCGGAATCCGGACAAAAAATTTTTCCTAAATTTGACAGAATAACGAAGGAAAGGGACCTAGTCACATGCTGGTAGGATGCATTCAACTACACAAAGTCTTGAGAGGTATAAACAATTGTGAACATATATCGATTATGTGTAAGCTGAACCGACCAATTAAATTCTTTTGATTAAAATTTGATTTTGATCACTATTAATTTTTGGTTGAACAAAACCGAGTTGATATCCAGTTTAAGTCCGTCAAATTTTTTCTTTCTGATGTATATGCTGTGTCTCATCTTTACTTGGATTCTGAGCTGTATCCCTTTATTCATTTGGTTTCTATCAATTATTGAATTTATTCTTGATAGGGAAATGATTTTGATGTGTTTTTTTCATTAAAAGTCTTGCCATACAAAGAAAAGTTGGTCTAGTCTTTGTCTTCTTGTTTAATTGCTTCCATTTTTTTTTTTTTGGTGAGTTTCATTTTCAATTTGTCATGACTAACTAAAATTAGGTTAATGAAAGCAATAAAGATATGATGGGCACAAGTGGCTCTTGGATCAAGCTGATGATGCATTGTACTAATCTATATGATTAAAGAATAAGATATAATTTCAAGGATGATCTACATATATATCACTCTTTTTTATGTATTTATATATCTAGCATTGAAACTCCAACTAGTATAAACATACCACCTTATCAATGCATGAAAATGTATATTTTATTTTTTTAAAGTGTATATTAAAAATGTGTCAGTACTGATCTTAACGAGATTTAATGGTATAGAAGGGAAGAATATGATGAAGACCGACCCACTGTTAGAAGATCATGAGGCCTACTTGACTGACTGAGCAAAGATATACAAGCCAAGCCAACAAAGCCAAAGCTGATCAAGCCACTGAAAAGACAGGAAGATGATTGGAAGATCCAAGCACAAGCCATCTAACCAGAAGCAGGACAAAAGTGCATCTGAGCCAACCATTACAGGAGAGTCAACCTGATACGATAGTCTACCCTCCAGTAGAGCCGATCTAAGGGAATATCTAGTTTCATAGTATCTCCAATCATCTCATAGATGCCACAAAGGCTTCTTACCAGGCATCAACGATTAACAACAAACCTATATCAACTAGCTAACCCATGCAAACCATGCTTGGCCGACCAAACTAATCCTGTCAACCTGAAGTCAGGTTAGTTTAACCAAGCAAAGCCATATTGTATCAGCACGACAAACTTATACATAGTTAGATCTTTTTGTTGATGGCAGAGGCCACCTGTGAAGCCTCAGTACTCAATAAGTTGAACGGGAGGAAGTTCTGGCCACTCAGGTAGATGAGATGAAAGTGAACCAAAATTCCACAAAGGCGAAGAAGCACATAATGTCAAAAACCCTTGCTCTGATAGGAGGCCCCAAAGATCTACTAGTTTCAAAAGTCATTTCCAACAAGAGACAAAGGGGAGTGATGCATGTGTATTTTGTGTGTAAATTTTGCAATATTACAAAATACACACACAGATATAACAATAAATATGCAATATAATCCCAATAAAAATACCTTTTATGAAAATAATTTATCTTTAAAACTCTTTTTAAACTATCAAATCCCCTTTAATTCAACACAAGTATATATATCAGTCAAGTAATAAAGAGCTCTAATGAAGTTCTAAATATCGATCCCAAAGGGAAGTTGGAAAAACCTATAAGTAAATTCTTAAAATTATTTAATAATTTTAAAATACAAAAATAAAAGTAAAGCGCGAAGTTTAAATATTAACTACTAAAGTGAATGCTATATAAAATGATGTTGTCAGACAAAGTTAACTAACTAAAAACTAAACTTTCAAAAGTAAAATTGCAAAAACTAAACAAAGTTTTTGTTGAAGTCAAAAGTAAAATTGCAAAAACTAAACAAAGTTTTTATTGACGGAAGAGAGCTCAAATTTAAGAAAGCATCTTTCCTCTTTACAATGAGTATATGAATTGTGAAGAAATTAAATTCATTTAAAAAAATAGACATAAATTGTTTTGTGTCAAATAAGAGCAATCATATTCTTTACCCTCTTCAGAGTGCTATAAAGACCATTAACTAATCTAGAGTTTGGTACTTAATTCCGAGGTTAGGTTGGGAGGATATCGGCTGCCTCTCTAGCG
>NW_018250337.1:0-9744 GCF_001263595.1 Phalaenopsis equestris | reverse complement strand
ATTCTTCACAAAACCATATCTCAAAGTAGGGAGAATGATAATGAATACTACTCAGAATTCATGGGAATGATACGACAAAACACAAATTTCATAAATAAAATCAAGTTTACAAAATAAAAGAAATAAAAGATACAACTTATCTCACAATCCTTCTTAAGAAAATCCCTAGAAGTTCTTTCCAAGTCTTTCTCTCTTTACAAGCACACTCAATTCTCTCTTAGAAGTGTAATGAAGAAGAAATCTCTCACATTCCCTCTCCTCTTACAACCCTAGAAGAAAATCTCCTCTTCTCTTCTTCTTGTCTTTCACACCACCCCCACTTTCTTGTCCTTTTCGCCTCCCTCTTCTAAACTCCTTGAAGTCTTTCTCTTTTTTTTTGGCTGCCTCCTTTCAAAAAGAATTCAAAATTCCCTCCGAAAGTCAACTCTTTTGAATTTAATTCAAAAGATGTGTCATTTGATCCAAGAGACATATCCCTTCATAGAAGAACCTTCCAAAGTCTCTAGATGCATTGAGTTACTCCAATAGGTCTGTAGAACAAGCGTCCCTTTGAAAATTCACGCAAAATTTGCCTCAAATCGCCTTAATCCACAAAAAATCGTCCCTGGCGCATCATGTGCCAAGCTTCTGTCAAATAGCGCATCATGCGCCGATCTGGCTCATCATGCGTCAGAATCCCAAAATTTGTTGTTTTATCTCCAAATTTCATCTTTTTTGTCATTTTTGCTCTAAATGCCTAAAAATGATATAGCTGCAACAAAAATATGAAAATACCCTTTTTAAAGTACAATATCACAAAAATTAAACATAAATATGTACTCAAAACAGTATATTATTTTGGTGTATCAAAATCTCCCAAACTTAAATGTTACTTGTTCTCAAGTGACACTTTCACTACATAAAAACATATGACTTATGATAGAGATTTACTTATAACTTCTATACTTTAGTTTAATAAATAGATTAGCAAAATTTAAGAAACACCTTTAATAACTTAGATTCAGACTCTAAGTCTATGAATACTTAATAATAAAATTTAAGATTTCTGAATCTCTATTCATTTCAAAAAGAATTACAATTTGTCATATGTTTCATATTAAGGACATTTAGAACATTCATATAAAAAATAACTTCATGAAGATTTTACTAGGAATACTACTAATACTCTAATACAAGTTTAGAGAAATGTAATAAAGCTTCATTCTTAAGTTAATTCAAGTGAAGTCAATTTTTGATTAGGCGTCTCCTCAAGCTTCTCCTCACTTATTTTTCCTTTTTTTTTCTTTTTTTTATTTTTTTCTTTTAGGATCTTTTCAATCTTTCCTTTTTCTTTTTCTTTTTCAACTGTGGCTTACTATATCTGGATAGTCTTTAATAGTTTTGAACTTCACTATCCTCTTCTTAAAGTCAAAACTCAATACCTTTCTTTGATTTATAAATTCACATTAATTTATGATTTTTCATAAAGTCTCATTCTTTTCTTCTTACATGAAACTTTAAAATCCTTAATACTTCAAAGATACATTTTCATTTACTTTAAATAGAAAAACATAGTCTTATCCTATCATGCAAAATATCTTTAACTTTAGAATTGACCTTCATTATTAAAAACTTTTTACCTAAATTTACCACAATATTTATAAACATAAGTATATTCATTTAAAAGTAAATATTAATATCCCCATGTCATGTTAAATTAATTTTAAAAATATAGTTAATTGAGGCAAATAAAATTTAGATTACTTATTTTCAAAAGAAATTTTTCTTCCCCCCAAACTTAAGTTCTTAAGTAATTTTAAAAATGTTCTATTTAAAAATGTTCTAGTACAAAACTTTAGTAGTTGAAAGAAAACAGTAAATGCATGAAAATAAAAACTGACCTGTAGAGGATTTTTGATAATGAAACTAAGCTCTGGTATACTACAGGTATTAACTTTAAAAACATACAAGCTTTAAAACATTAAATGAAACATAATATATTCTAAAGAACTTGTTGAGAACAGAAATATGAAAAATGAAAAATAAAACTGAAAATACTAAAAAAGTAGAAAAAGTAAAAGTCTACAGTTACTATTACAATTACGTCCACAACGTGATAGTTATAACAGTCCTCAAATGAAAATACAACACGTTTTAATCACAAATAATAAACAAACACAAAAACAAACTACACTGGACTCATAAAAGTATCAGTCTTCATCTCCTTCATCATCATCATCTTCCTTTTCTTCTTCTTCTTCCTCATCTTCATCCATAATAGGAGCACAGGGAGTGAAACTGGGGCAAGGAGGAAATTCCACATTGAGCTCTCCCCTAAGATTTCTCACCATAGCATTCACAAAATCAATATCATGTTGAACTCTCCTCTATCGATATTCATCATTATAAGCATTTCTTGCTCCAATCTCTCCCAACTGACTCTGAATAGTAATTATGTCCATTTGTTAAATCATGAGCTGGTCCATAATGTTTTCTAATGTTTTCTAATGATGCAGGTAATGATGCAGGGCAAGAAGTAGATGCCCTTGCAGCTGATGTAGAGGGTTTATCCCTTCTTCCACCTCTAGATTCAACAAATGATTCAACTCTCTGAATCATATGCCTCCAAATAGGATTCTGAGATTGTAATCTTTCTTCATTTCTATGGGACTCTACCCCTGATTGTTCACATAAAGTGAAAATCAGAGCAAGGTATCCCAAACCACTAGTTCTAAAGCTACCAGTTATACTTCGAGCATGATGAACTATAAGTGCACCAACATCTATTGCTTTCATGTTCTGAATGCAAGAGTTCAACACGGCTCTATCTTTTGTAACATTGGTAAGATGATTCGTTGGCAATAATCTAGCAGAAATAAAGTGATGTCATACCTTTGATTGGCTAATCAACATGGAAGCGGGGAAGTTAACTAGCTTGTTATTCTTAATCTTCCATTCTCCTCTTCCATCAGTCAAAAAGGCAAGCACTTCATACGGTGATGAATCAATCTCCACAAATGCAGCGTACTCATCATGAAATACATTTCTCAGCCCATAAAAAACATTGATCCGATTAGCAGTAAATTTAACTTTTTTACCTCTAACCAGTATGTAGTCACCAACAGTGAACCTCGGGTTAGCGTAGAACTCTCGAATCATGGGGACAATCATTACTGCAGTGAAGTAGCAAAATCTTGCCTAATTTTTGGCAAGGATCAACCTTTTGATCTTGCCACCTAGGTTTGCAAATGCCCATTCTTGGATCAATCTTCTGGTCTCCATTTGAGTATTGTAAATATGTTGGGCCTTGAAGTTAACAAATTTTTGTGAATCAAAATCTTCGGATGGCCTTCCTCGCTTAACTTGGAGAGCCATTAGAAATTCTATGAAAATCCAAATAAAGTTCAAACAAATTACTAAATAAAAAATCTAACTCCTCAAGGAAGATTATTTGGTAAGAAACTTTTCACAATGTGTTTTTTTCAAGCTTTTTTATCAAAAATCCCAAATTTCTAATCTTCCATAATGTAGGAAAAATCCATAATTAAAATAAAAAATTTTTAAGTTAAAGTGAAGCTCTTACTAAGAGAAGATGAAATCTATGATTTTTGCCTCCAAAATCTTCTCTACTGTCCTCAATAAGAAGCCTAGGTCAAGGTTTTGGAGGTAGGAGACGACACAAGCAGTAAAAATGGAGCTTATCTGTGTGATTTCACAGTTTTTTAGGTGATTTGGCGTGTTCGAGTCTTTGGCGCATCATGCGCCAACACTCTGTAAATTGGCGCATCATGCGCTAGAGCTTAAATTCACCAGATTTTGATTTCTGTGGAAATCTACTCCATACCACCTTACATCAATCTCTAATTAACTCAAATGAACAGTTTTAAGCATACACAAACATCACTCTAATATCAAACTTTCACAAATAACACAAAACTCATATTTTTATATAAAAACTGCACTATTACAAACTAACAGTTTTCAAGTCAACAAACATCAAATTCGGTGTTCTAAAGCAAACCAAAGTCCTAACATTGAAATTTAAACATCATAATACAAAGCATAAACATAGATAGTGTGACAATAGAAAGGAAATGCAATTCAACTCAACAAACTAACAAAAACAGTACTAAACAAAATGTTTCATGCATAAATTAAGTTTAAACATCTTCTTCACTCTCATCCTCCTGGATATCTCCCATCGATTGGTAGTGCACATACAGGTTTGTCAACATGAAAAATCATCAGTTGGATCCTCTCCAATCCAACAATGTTTCTTGAACATGCATACCAAACCATCTCAATATACCCAGTATGTTCAAAATGTTCCTTCAGTCTCCAATCCAAATGATCCAGCATTTCAGAAATATTCTTAATCACATGCATAAGATTCTGCACCTCTTTCTCTATCTTCTTGATTCTCTTCAAAAGTGCATTCGATTTATAGTAGGGCTGAATAGATGATGAATTCTGAGATCCTTGATCCATCAACACATTCATATCCTTTTCATCTCCCATTCCAATACAGTTGCAATAGACTTCAGGATCCATCAGCTTCCCAGGAAGAAGCACTTTTACCCAACTTTGATAAGGTATTTGTGATTGAATACACAATAAGAATATAGTGGATTGATGTCCAAGTCCTTCCAAGTTCAGTTGTAGATCCATTCACAATCAAACCCAAAATCGATTTTACAATTATGGCTCCAATATCAACAGGCTTTCCAATTTGAATGCAATAATTTAAAATAGCGCTCTTCTTTGTTACCTTACTGATTTTCATAGTATGCAATAATTTTGATGCAATGAAGAAGTGTCATGCCTTAGAAACAGGATTTAAAAATGATGAGGAAAAACTTACATTTCCATCATCTCTGACCTCCTAATTTGCATCTTCATCTGTAAGGTATCAGTACAGTTCATTCATATTATCTTTCGTAGGGGTAAAATTCGCATAATGGAAGATAGACCCATTCTCAATCATAAACATCTTGTTTATTCTTGGAGGAGTGAACTGCTCAAACCTGCCTCACACATAGACTACTCCTTAGTTGATACCATGAATATTTGCATAAAAATCTTTCACCATAGGGACGACTACAACGACAGTACTGTAGTAAAGCACTTCCCAACGCCTCTGCGCAATAATCTCTTCCACTCAATTTTTCTTAACCTTTTCTTCACAAGAACTCGATCATGTAGCTTCTACGCGTCAAAACTAACAAACTTTCTCTGGTTGAAAATTCCAAATCTCACGAAATTTTTGGAGTGGGAAGCCATTGGATTTGAAATCTAGTGGTTTTTTCCTCGTTTTCCCCCTTAAAATAGACTTAGGATTCAGTTTTTAGGAGTTATAAGGAGAAGAAACCGCCAAAAATTGCCTTTTGAAACGTGTAAGTCATTTTCATCGCCGCGGTTAAGTTATTTTCATCGCCGCGGTGCATCATGCGCCAGCTCTCTGGAATTCGGCACATCATGCACCAATCTGGCACATCTTGTGTCAGTTCCAAAAAGTGTGTTATTTTTATTTTGATCCAATAAATTCTCATTTTTCCCATAAAATTAGGCAAATAAAGATGTTTTTAAATATTTTTCTCAAATACAAGGATTTCATAAAGATCTAAAAATACAAATACATAAAATATTTCAAAAAAATTAAAAAAAAAACTTAAAAGCAACCTAAACAACGATTCGTATCAGTTGTCTCCCACAAAGCACTTGGTTTAATATCGTCAGCCCGACATTCCCTGTCTCATTCTGGGTGACCTAATATTATACTCTCTTTAAAAGCTGGTCTTTAACCATCAAAATATGGTTTCAATTTGTACCCATTCACTTTAAATATTCTTCTAGCCTTGGGGTCTTCAGTATTAACTGTTCCATAGGGATAAACTTTTATAACTTTGAATTGTCATTTCCACCTAGACTTCAATTTTCCAGGAAATAATTTCATTCTTGTATTGTATAATAAAATTTCCTGTCCAGGTTCAAATTCCTTTTTTATTATCTTTTGATCATATCATTCTTTCATCTTTTTTGTATAAATCCTAGCATTATCATAAGATTCATTCTGAATTTCCTCAAGCTCATTCAATTGAAATAATCTTTTTTCACTAGCTTCTTTCAAATTAAAATTGAATTCTTTTACATCTCAATAAGTCTTTTACATCTCAATTAGCTTTATGCTCCAATTCAACTGGCAAGTGACAAATCTTCCCAAAAATTAATTTATATGGAAACATTTTTAGGTGTCTTGTAAGCAGTCATGAATGCCCATAAAATTGTATATAATCTAACAGACCAATCCATTTTATTAGGATTAACACTTTTTTCAAAAATTCTCTTAATCTCACAATTAGATACTTCTGCTAAACCACTAATCTGGGGATGATAAACAGTTGCAATTTTATGCATTATATTATATTTTTCCACCAATCTTGCAACTGTTGCATTTCTAAAATAATATCTTCCATCGGTAATGATCACTCTCGGCATTGCATATAATATTTTTAATTAAAATTTTTGAAACACTATGAGCATCACATCTAAGTGATTGCTTTAATCCATTTTGAAACATAATTCGCTGCAATCAATATATATATATTTCCGAATGAAGGTATAAATGGTCCCAGAAAATTCAATCCCCATGCATCAAGAATTTCAATTTCCAAATTAAAATTTAGAGGCATTTCATTTTTTTTTTTGAAATATTACCTACTCACTGACATCGATCACACAGATATATATATATGAATAGTTCTTTCATTCCCAAAATGACCTACAAATTAAGAATCATGACATTTTTGGATAATTTCCTGAATCACTTTATAAGGCACACATCTTCTCATTACTAAATTCTTACATTGTTTATACAAATAAGGATCATCCCAAAAATAAATTGTGCATCATGAATAAATTTCTTTTCCTGTTGTTTTGTCAATCCATATGGTAAAATACCACTGACAAAATAATTTGCAATATCAGCATACCAAGGTATTTCCCATCCTTTTACAGCATAAAGTTGTTCATCAGAAAGTTCATTAGATTCTTTTTCTAAATCAAGTATTTCTTCCTGTTCTAACCTAGATAGATGATCAGCAATTTTATTATCACTTCCTTTTCTATTGACTATTACAAAATCAGACCCTTGCATTAGAAGTACCGATCTAATTAATCTTGGTTTAACATCCTTCTTTTGCATCAAATATTTAATAGTTGAATGGCCAGTATGCACAACACAATTAACTCCAATTAGATATGATCTAAACTTATCAAAAGTATACACAATGGCTAATATTTTTCTTTCAGTGGTGCTGTAATTAATCTGAGCATCATTAAGAGTCTTACTAGCATAGTATATGACTTTAAAAATCTTATCATATCTCTGCCCTAAAACAGCTACAATAGCATAATCACTTGTATGACACATTAATTTAAAAGATTTCTCCCAATTAGGTGAAATAATTATAAGAGCAGTGATCAATTTTTTCTTTAAAGATTCAAAGGCTTTAAGGCAATCTTGATTAAAGTCTAATTTTGTATCTTTTCCAGAAGTTGGCATAAATGTTTAGTAATTTTTGAAAAGTCTTTAATATATCTCCTGTAAAATCCAACATGTCTTAAAACACTCCTAACTCAACTTACTGTAGTAAGTGGAGGTAGGTTTGATATAACTTGTATTTTTGCAGAATCTACTTCCATGTCATTTTATAAAATTTTATGCCCAAGCACAATTCCTTCTACAACCATGAATTGACATTTTTCCCACTTCAATACAAGATTAGTTTTTTCACAACATTTCAAAACTTTCTCTAAACGATTTAAACATATTTCAAATGAAGTTCTAAATATAGAAAAATTGTCCATGAAGACTTCAATCCCTTTTTCTATCAAATCACTAAAACTTGACATCATACATTTTTGAAATATTGCAAAAATATTTCAAGTGCATTACATAATCCAAAGGGCATTCGCCGAAAAGCAAACGTTCCATATGTACTGATGAATGTTGTTTTCTCTTAATCCTCTATAACAATAGGTATTTGATGATATCTGGTATATCCATCTAGAAAATGAAAATATTTGTGCCCAGTCAGCCTATCCAACAATCTGGTCCAAAAAAGGTAAAGCAAAATGATCTTTCTTGGTGGCAGAATTTAATTTTTTATAAACTATACAGATTCTTCGAGAAGCAACTTGTCTTGTTAATTTTCTTTTGTCACTACAATCACACCTCCTTTCTTTGGAGCACAGTGAATTGGACTTACCCAAGCGCTGTCTGAAATAGAATATATTATTTCAGCATCTAACTATTTTAAAATTTCTTTCTTTGCAACTTCTTTCATCATAAGATTTAATCTCCTTTGAGGATCAGCTCTTGGTTCATATTGATCTTCTAATAAAATTCTATGCATACAAATTGAAGGACTGATTCCCTTAATATCAGCTAATGTCCATCCAAAGGATTTCTTATATCTTTTCAAAGTTACCAACAACTATTTTTTCTTGCGTATCAGTTAATTCTGAGGATACTATAATGGGTAATGTAGATAAATCTTCTAAGAATGCATACTTCAAATGTGTAGGAAGTGTTTTCAGTTCTAGTTCAGGAGGTTTCTCAATAGATGAAATCAAATTCTTGTTACTTTCTGTAGGATCTAACATTTCAAATTTTTCCTGAACATAATCCAGATCCTCTTTACTCACTTCCATAGATTCATCTTGATTTTATCCTCATCTTGATATTTCATGTATTCCTTTTCAAATTCTCTTTCAAAAGTTTTCTTAAAATATTCATGGCTTAAATATTCATTAATATTCATTCTGAAGCAATCAATCTCTTGCTCTTTTGTAAGGTAACTCATTGATTTTGTAATATTAATTGTAATCTGTTGATCACTAGCTCTCATATTTAGTTCTCATTTCTGCACATCTATTAAAGCTCTTCCAGTGACTAGAAATAGTCTTCTTAAAATGATCGGAATTTCTTTATCTTCCTCCTTATCTAATACAATAAAGTCCATAGAAAAAATAAATTTATCAAAATTTACTGAAATATCTTCTATAACTTCTTTAAGATAGGTAATTGAATGATCAACTAATTGAAGAGTTACAGTTGTAAGTGAAATATCTCCTAAGCCCAACCTTCTGAAAATTGATAACGGCATAAGATTAATACTAGCTCCTAAATCACATAAAGTTTTTCCATAAAATTGTTTGCTAATAACACGAGGAATTGTAAAACTTCTAGGATCTTTAAGTTTTTCAGGAAGCTTTTTCTGAATTATAGCGCTACACTCTTCACTGAGTGCAACAGTCTCATTATCTACAAAATTCCTTTTCTAATTAAGTATATCCTTCATGAACTTCACATAGCTTAGCATTTGTTCCAAAGCTTCAACAAATGGAATGTTTAACGTTAATTTCCTCAAAATTTCCAAAAAATTCAAAAATTGGTTGTCTTTATTTTTCTACTTCAATATTTGAGGAAATGGAAGTGGTGGTCTTTTTACAGAGATTTTCATTGATTTAATAGGACTTTCTGCTTCAAAAGGAAAATCTTCACTAGATTTTTCATTTTTCACCAAATCTTTTTCAATTTCAACTTCTTGTTGAACTCTTTTTTCTATGTTTTTTTTCACTTCATAGTTGAATAGCTTTAATTTACTCTTTGTTCTGATCTTTAGGATTTACTTCAACATTATTAGGCAATGTTCCTGAAGGTTGACCAGTGACTTTATATATGCTTAAAAATACAAGATAAAT
>NW_018250336.1:70973-82893 GCF_001263595.1 Phalaenopsis equestris | reverse complement strand
CCCAAATTTGGTCAAAATCCTCAAAACCATCCAAATTCATTCAAAAATTATTTCAAACCTTTTGAAAATACCCAAATTACCCAAAACTACCCAAAAATGCCAAATTTACCAAAATATCCCTAAAATTACCAAAATTACAAAAAATACCCTTGGCATCCCAAACATGACCCAAACCTCCAAAATCACTCCAAATGTTTCTAAAACCCATTTGGATCCCTTTATTGGACCAAATTGCCTTTAAAGGTCCAGTTTCCCCAAATTTACTTCAAATGTCCATCAATTTGGTCCCAATTTCCACTAATTTCAATCATAAACTCAAATTAACCTTACATATGACCACACCTTCCATGTGACCAATTTAAACCAAATCTAAGCTTAATTGGCCCATTCTTTGAGCCCAATTTTGATCTAAGTCAAACCCCCAATTTTTGCCCTATGACTCAATCTCACCAAATTGAACCCCATGGCCTACTTCATTGGCCTCAATTTGAATCCTAAACTCTTCATAACAATCCTACACATCAAACTTGATCAATTGCCCTTGGTGAAATCTCAATTTCAGTTAATTTTGACCTAAGTCCAAAAAACTCCAATTTTGCCCCAAATTGGCCATGTTTCCAAAATTCACCAAATTGATTGCCTTGGCCAAATTGATTGCCTTAGCTCTAAAATTGGCACCCAATTTATGTTGAAAACTCTTCGTGACATTCTTATTGACCATTTTCAACAATCAATTTGGACTTAGCCCAAGCCTATCCAAATCTAAACCCAAGTCTAGTCCAACATGCCCAAAGTGACAAAATTTCCAAAATCCTTCAAATTGAACCCCAATTGAACTCAAAATCATTTCAATCCTTCATCAAAACTCTTCATCACAATCATCTAAAGAATGTTGATCAATCATTTTGGCCCAAAGTTATGGCTAGCCTAACTTAAATTGAACTTATACACCAAAACTGGCCTAACCACCCTAAAGTCACAAAATTTGTGACTCCACAGCCACTAAGCTCCTACTCCAGCCACTAAGCTCCTACTTTTGGACCAGGCTAAACAACACTAAACCCACCCAAGAAAGCTATGGAACAATGGATACCTAAATTAAGGTATTCATGCCCATTTATGGGCCTTAATCAAAAGTTCCCTCATCATCACTAACCCTTGGGGGTAAATCATAATTAAGCCTCCCCTTGACTCACCTGACCTCCTGGCCACCTCCCCTGGCCCTGCCGACCAGCCTAGTCACCGAAAAATTATAAAATTGAGATCCCCAAGGCCAATTTAAACTCAATCTCAACCCTAGAGGCCACCTCACCCTAATTAACCTTTGGAGCTCCTCAGCCCTCCACCTAAGCACCATTTTACACCCATAACGAGGCCCTAAGCTCCCCTCCCCGGCCATGACTATAAAACTTAATATATATGGCCAACATAGAGGTACTGAAATTTTTCTCAAGGAGACCACTATAAATTGCTCCCATAGCCTCTTTGAGACCTCCTTAGTGTAAACCAACCACTCCTCTACCCTATTTCCTTTTGCCAGAGTTCAATTTTTGAGCTTAAGTCCTTACCGGAGATAGGATAGAACTCTCCACACCTCCACAGTACACAAAAATCAACTTAAACTCACCCATACACCATAGTGAAAGAAGACAAAGCCCCATCAAACCCCCTTGACAGAGAGCCTCTACACTAGACTTTGATCAACACCCAAATTCGGCCTTGATCGAATTTGGGTCTAGACCCTTCACCAAGACTAGAGGCTCAATCCCTAGCCTCCTCAGACCTCCACGAACGTGTCGAGCACCTCTGATTGAAGCTTTCCTTCTCAGAACAAAGGTGTTGAACTTCTCTTCTTCCTGAGCCTATTTTGATTCTCCATTTGATTAGGGTTAGTTTAATAGCATGTTTACTGTATGGATCTGTTTGTCTCACTTAGCGACTCCATAAGATCCAACCTGAGGTCATTTGGTTAAGAAATGAGTGAGATCTTAGAGTTTTAATTTTAATGGTCACGGATTCACTTTATTTGGGGACAATGACGCGGAGTCGTTGGATCGCACGTGTATAAAATGGAGGGCTCTGATTGCGCCAGATGGGAGCGTGGTTCATAAAGTGCGGGCCATGTTAGAGGCTACGTGGAAGGAGGCATCCAACCAAAGCACGCCACACATGTTTTCAGAGCCGTCGTATGATTTTGTCAGCGCCGCGTGTTTAAATAGATAAATAGGGATTTAAATAATTCAGAAAATACTCCCTAACTTCAAAAATCCATATCTTGGTGTAGAAAATTCACCAAAATAAAATAAAAATATCTTAGTGCTTAGTGAATAGAGGAGAACAATGTAGAAATGGTTTGAGATTTATTTGATGCATATTTTATTTTTAATTAATTAAATACTATTTTGAGTATTTTGATTCTCCGTATTTTAACTCTCCATGCATGTAGACATTTCACCATAGCTTGATATTTTGGCATGTTGTTGCCTCTGTCATGGGGGATATTCTATGATTTTTCTATAGTCTGAGAAGACCTCTAGACAGAGATCCATATTTTTCAAGTTTATGTCTATTATTTGCATAAATTAATTATAATAATTAGCATGTTTCTTAAAAAAATTGAAAGAAATTTTTGAAGGTTTATTGTGACCATAGAACGCTTTGGAAAATTTTTCATGGGTTAAGTCATTAAGAACATACTTAAATCTCATAAACCCTAAAACTCAAATAAAATTAAATTGGGAAATATAAACATCTAAATGACTTGATTTAAAATCTCCACTATGATTTAAATCTCAGAGAACTCACCATAAAATTTTCAAAATATTTGGAGCTCATTTCATAACTCAAATTGATTTTCTACGCTAAATGGCTTTTTTGACACTAAAAAGATTTTTAATAATTAAGATACAACTCAAAAAATCATCAGAATTGATTTTGGGAGTTTGCTGTGATCAGAGGAATTTTATAAAAATAAAATTATAAATAAAATAAAAAACTTTATTTTTAAGCGTGTTTTAAATATTTAAATAATTAAAAAATTAAATAAAAATCACAAAATTGATAAAATTCATGAAAATGTTCTAAATTGTTTCCTAAGCACTTAGAAACAATTAAATATTTTTTCTAATTTTCCAAGTGAAGTTATTGAATTTTAAAGCTTAAAAATAATTTTAAAAGCTAAAAAAAAATTTCTCAATCCTTCACCTAAAAAATTTTAATAATTAAAAGAAAAATAAGAAAATAGTAAAATTTATTTCTCTGGGTTCTTTGACCTTAGAGAGATTTAATAAAAATGTAAAACTTAATTTTTCATATTTAAAATATTTTATAATTAATTAGTACTCCAAAACCTAAAATAATTCTATTAATTCAAATAAAACTGAAATTTGGCCCAAGTGTTTTTTTTTTTTTTCTAAGTCTACCTTCAGTAGAATTTCAAGTGATTAGGCTTTGTTTTTGTCAAGTTATTTAATTTTCTTTGAAATATCATATTCTTGCATATAAATAAATATATAAATTAAATTAAAATTTGAAAAATCACATTTTCTCCTCTAATTTCTTAACTGACCAATGAGTAAGGTGGGATAAAAGTTCCAAAGTCATTTGAATTAAATTTGATCAAATATGAGGTGATAGAGCCTTAGGGGCAAAAGTGTGATTTTGGAAATTTGACATTAATTAACACGTAAGCTTAATTCAACAAAAGGAAATGGGCAATCTTTGATATTAATTAACATATTCGGATGATTGAAACACAAGGGATTAAATGGTAGTAACCGATCTCACTTTTTCTAATTAAAAGATAAATTTTAAATTTCCTAAATGATTAAAAAAATGTGGAAGTCTAGTCAAATAAATGATCCTAGACTTAAGGGTATAGTTTTGGGTGTTGATAACTCACTAATTCCACTAATTTAATACCCCTATCTAGTGTTCAAGTGAAATTCAAATATTTTGATGATGAATTATTGTCACTTAAAATTTAATCTCTTTCAAAATGGCTAAGACATCCATCAAGATCTTAAGGGCTCAGTAGTGACCTAAGCTAAATTAAATTTGGTTAAATGAGGATTAGAAAAGTGAATGTACTTAGAAATTGAACACTACAATTCCAAGTTAAAGCTAAAATTGGTTAAGTGTCTGTCTTAATAACACTAACTTGCCCCTTTAAGGGTCTCCACCTGTATAATTCTCAAATTGAATGATAAATTATAATCACCCTACTCTTAGGGATAATCAAAATATCACTATTCATTGAACACTAGAAATATTTACAAAATGGATTATTAAGTAACTTAATAAGTTTAAATGAGCTCAAAAATTTTCACTAGGTGGTGAGGGGAAAACATGGACCTGCCTTTTTCTCTTAACTTGTTGAATACCTCGGAGGTCTATTAAACTTGATTTATTTTATTTAATAAAATCATCCATCCTTAATCAAACCATTAAGAACTCACCAAGATATAATCTAGGAACCTTGTTTTTCCCGCTTTACATAAAATGCCCTTACATGCATTTTGAGTTTCAGGTGGTGGAATGAGAGTCTTATCATATACGCTTTTACAGTTTACAGTATTATCTTTTTCTATACTTTCCACATTGTACTTTTACACTTACAGAACTTGTATGCTAAACAACGATGTCACCCTGCATAAAAACCAAAACTGCTAGGATAATCGCAAAACCAAAATAAAAACAAAAATCAACTAAGATAAAATTCACCGTCACAACAATCAAAATATAAAATAACTTAAAATTTAATTACAATCATCACAAAACAAAAATTGCAGCTAAATTAAGACGTCTCTATCGGATGAGCGGGAATCCCTCGGAGGTCGTAACAAAACCAAAATAAAAATTAAAATCAACTAAGTTAAAAACCCCCTCCACAACATTCAAAATATAAAACAACTCAAAATTTAATCACAAACATCACAAAAATCACAATTACAACTAAATTAAGACGTCTCTGTTGGATGATCAGGAATTCCTCGGAGGAGGTAACCTACGGTTGCTAACGAGGCTTCTCACGATCTAAATAAAAGTATGGAACTCATTAAGGGGAGTTTAGTAAATTTAGTAAGTTCATTTAGACTAAGTGAATCCAATAGAAAATAGTGGTACCAGAATGAGGGAACCGTAGGATGCTAACCTGTGTCGCTCTAATTAACTTTAACATGCCCCCATAAATTTTTTTAAAGAACTACAACCATATGGCCATCTGATTTGACAACATAAATTACCACCTAAAAAACTTAAACTCGTCACGGCAATGAGCTTGGAGCTAGCACTGTGGGCAGCACAACCATCTTCAATAGCAAAACCTATCTTCCTCAGCTAAACCAATTTCCTTCCTCAGAATTAAACAACCAAAGCCATAAAACTTTGAGGTCGTTTGCTTATGCAACATAAATCCTCACATTATCTTTAGGCCTTTGTATAGCTCTGCTGCACAATATAAGCCTTACATGTCTTAGGTTTCTGAGGTTGTCGTTCTTCACAAACTAATTCGTCACATCTTCCAGACTATTTGTGTGATCGTTTCACACGAATGTAAGCCCTAATTAAATAAAATTGGCAGGATGAAACATTCAAATAATATCTCCTCAAAACTAAAGCCAAACTATAGGGTAGACTGGGAAGTCACCAAGGTTCTCCTGCGGAGCTATGACATCCTATAGTTCTTCCTCCTTTGGACTCTACAATAAAATGCTCCAAGTTTGAACCATTCATATTTCACACCTCTTTATTCAATTTCCTTGAAAATTCTCATCCTTTTGAACTCCCTGATGATAATATTCCATGATTTTTATCAAGAGTATTCTTAGATGACTTTGATTATCTAAGATGTAATTAACTATAGCGGCTTGCCATTATAGGAAGTTTGTCTGAACCCAACTTAATATGAATCCTTTTTAATTCTTCATATTAAATAGGGGAATTTGTTGGCAAATAAAATGGTTTCATAGACAAAATAGATGTCATGTATTTCTTAGTTTATTTGATCAAGTCTCATCGTCAAGTCTTGTATTTTTCCTTCGGGATAGGTACAGGATTAAGCTTCCAACAAGCAACTCCTCAACTTTTTAGTGCCAACAAAGGGTTAACAACTTAGGGAAAACCTATAACGGACCATCTGAGGCAAAACTAGGTAATAGAGATTTTATTTTTATTTGAATTTATAACGATTAAATTAGGAAAAAGTCCTAAGAGGCTTGATCCAATCATAACTTTACTAGCCAATGTGTTGATCTAGTGAATAACGTATGGCTAAATAGAATCAACAAGCTTAAGTCACATTAATAAGGGACCTCAAAAGCTTAATTATGGTTAGATAAAACGGAAGTAAGACCTTAGTTGGACCCAAGGCACCCTTGAATCTCTTACATGGTAGAGCAAATGGCTTTATAGTGCTAGTTCTTTGAATGTCCTGTGTTACTTTCATAAACTTATGTAAATGCATCAATGCATTGCATCTGTTATTGCATTTCACCATGGCAACACGACTTTGTGTCCTGACATCAAGATGCTATGTTGTTAATTTTGTTATAATTGTGTAAATTTTATACTTTTTGAGAGGTTTAAATTTCATAAAATTGAGTTATTTAAGTAACGCACTTTTACAATTTTAAGGGTTTTTTCTTCGTAATTATGTGTAGCAACGAAAGAAAGAATGGAAAAAAATATTTATTTTAAATATCAATTCTTCCTTTATTTTAGAATTATTCTCTTAAGAAATCTATCATCTGTCACTCTTTATTATATCTATTGGGGCGCATTTGTTGTCCTCAATACAACTTTCACAACTTGACAACATCAAACAAATTGTCAAAAGTAAATGTTCATTGTAATTTCTTATAAGTGGAAGTTCAAATTCTACGAGTACACTTGAAATTACTTATAACGATGTCTGATCAGAAAACAAATCATGCAATTATCTAGAACATTTGACTTTGCTAGAGAGGGTGCCCATTTTATCAAGCCTTTGTGCTCGAATCTGTTACACATTGGTCAAGAAATATAAAGAGCTTAGTAATAAGATATTACACATTTCATCCCCTTTACCACTCCCATATAACACATACCTAAGCTTGTAAAAGAGTCGGGACGAGCTCAAGACAACCCCGACTTGAGCATGAACTTGATTATTTTTATTGAGTTCAAGCTAGAGCTAGACCTTAAGTCTACGTCTTTAAGCTGGTTTGTTTAACATAAAAGAGATAAAATGATATTAATTAATGCTAGCTTTATAATAAGATAACAAATAGAATGAACAATTAGGAGATAAATAATAAGAAATCACCTAATATAAAACAAAATATTGCTTTTAAGTATTTTTTATACCTTAAAGATAAAGTTTTAAAATTAAATATATTTTGAGTATATTTTATCTTAATATTTTTTTAAACGAGCCAGCCCGCGACCTAACGAGCAAGTCAGGGCAGGCTGGAGCTTGGCTTGTTAGCTCATCAATTTCACTTCACGAGCCACTTATCGAGCCGAGCTCACGAATCAGCTTGACTCACTTACACCCCTACACAAAGCCCATCCCTCATTTCATGAGATCTTCTCTTCCACTTCACCTATTTCATCTTCCCTTAATTGCTCTCTCCATAAGCGCCACAGATCTCCCCCTTTGCTTCACCACTTACACTTCCATTTCTCCCAACAAAACTCAAAGAAACCCCTTCTTTTCCAAGTCTCCATCTACGACAACCCCTCCTATCCAATGACGACAACACACTCTTGCTACCGAATATTGATAACCACATAGAAGCCTCACAATAAACTCTCTCGACTCTTCTCTCATTTCATATTTTCTTCTCGAGGGAAGGTAGGCCATCAAATTTTCAGAGCCCACAACATATATGCATCAATATGCATGGTTTTCCAATATGATTTAAGGAAATAATTAATTTAATATAAATTGTTATATTAAATCAACTTATTCATGTCAAATATTTACAAAATTAGTCTTTCAACCGTTTTAAAAAGAGGTTATGTTTCATGCAACTTCTACACAAAATAATGAAGTCAATTATAACATATAAGATAGCATATTGTAAAAATACTTATATTAAATAAGTCATTACATGCATTAATAATTTTAACCGATAATATTAGCAATTTAAGTATGATAATTTATGATAGAGAAAATATTCAAGAAAATGGAATTATTTTCATTTGCCTATCTTAAATCAAGTTTTGGGAAAAGCTTTACCTCTTAAGGGTGCAAGTTATTTGAAGAAATCATAGTTCTAGATTGCTTTCATAAGTTAATTTATCGAAACCCTTCGTGGGTTAGCAAGATATTAGTGACCATAAAGCAATCTTTATATATTTCTAATATCAGGTTATTTGCAATCCCCACTTGACTAATGATTATGACCTCATGATAAAATTGGTCTTATTGAAAATAGAAATTCTTCTCCAACAAAAGAATCCTCAACAACTTTTATATAGGAATCACAATAATATTGCCTATATTGTGTTATTTCTCAAGTGTCTTGAAGTTAAATCAACCAATTCCATATAGTATTACTGTCTTGACCTAACCCTTGGCTAGTTTAAGTAACTTGAACATTGATACACTAAAAATATAAGTATTTTTAGACCCATATTTTACACTCATTTTTAGTGATATTGCACTTTAATGGAATGTATTTTTATGTTTTCTTACAGGTAATTGAATTTTGGACTTAAAATAAAAAGGAAGCAAAAATGATGAAATTTGGAGCAAAAATGAAGAAGTTGAAATTTGTTCAGCGCCGACAGCGCAGCTTTTGAAATTTGTTCAACGCCAACGACGTCATTTGATAGCGAGCATCGAATTAGATTACGGAACATTGTGTCGACGGCGCTAATGTCGGTTCAACCCCTATTTCTAGATGATTTGACGAATTTAAATGCTTTTTAAAGAGTTTTTGGAGGCACCTATTGAAGAAACGACACTAAGCTTTATTTGGTGTCAAAGGAGAACCAACCTTGGCCTTTATTTGGGGCAAAATTTAATCAGAAAAGGGGCTCCTCTACATTCATTTTTTTCTCCAGAATGTTCCACCACGCCACATTTTCATAATCCACCTTCATTCCACCATATATTGGAGTCAATTAAGTGTGAAATCTTCTATGAGAGTGTTGGAGAAAGCGAAAAGTGATAGATTTCTTCTTCCTACATTTCCTAGGAGAGGCTACAAGGGATTTGCTTTGAGAAAGAGTTTCAGATAAGTGTTGTTTGTTTATTAGTTTTGTATAAACATACTTTTACATATGAAATTTGTGTTTTGTTGTATCTTTCTCATGAAGTATGAGTAGTTTACTTAATCCTTCTTCCTACTCTGAGATATGTTTAAATGAAGAGAAAATATAGACGCGTCGATATTAAAATATAAATTAAATTGTGGTGATTTTTCAACTTCGAACTCAATTTAATTTTTAATCTGACCAATTGAATTGTTAAAATATGTTGTGAAACATATGATCCAGAAAATGGAGTATGAGTTTTATAACAGAATGAGTATCACATTTGATTCCATGAAAAAGAACTTCGTTCATGGAATTAAGTGTAGATAAATAAAAAAATATACTTTATTGGGTGTAGAATTCGAGAATCTTTGAGGTGATAGACTAACATCCTCAATTCGGTCTTAGTATTTAAAAACTAAAGTGAGAGTTACCCTTCAGGTAAAGGGAAGTGGGAGCTCTCGAATAGGAGCCAGTATACTCCTAGCCTAGCCATGAATTTAGGGACTAAACCTGGGATTAGCCAATGATTTTCTATAACACTGTACCAGGGTAGAGAATTAAAACTGCTCTTATTTAGCACAATACATATTAAAACCATTTATCTCATCTTATTTTAGTGATGCCTTCAGGTGAAGGGCAATGGGAGCTATAGAGTGAGAGCCAGTATTCTCCTAGCCTAGCCACAAATTTAGAGACTAAACCTGAGATCAGCCAATTTTAATCTATCACACTGTAACATGGTAGAGAATTAAAACCGCTCCTATTTGGCACAATACATATTAAAACCATTTATCTCATCCTATCTTACCAAAATCTCATTATAGTGGGAAAGATGTTTTTTCACATAAAAAATCTTCATCACATAAATATAGTTTAATAGTTTAGTAGTTACTGTTTAAACTCCGTATTTCAGTTTTGTTATTAGTTAAATAAATTAATTCTAATAATATCTCAACATTCAAAATTAATGATAGTAATTTCGTTTTGACTTTCTATTTGATTTCTGTGAATTTCTTAGTTAATTTATTATTTCAAATTTAAACCTTACCTGTGGGATCGATATTTGGGGTTTAAATAGAAAGTCCTTTATTACTTGATAACGATACGTATATTTGCGTAGAATCTCAACATTGATTGCTTAAATTTCTAATTCATAAAATATTGCATCAAGCTTTTGGCACCGTTGCATAGCGGAGTTAACTATATAATTTTACACAACTATATTTCATATCGTGATCAAGTTTTTGGTGTCGTTGCGGGAGAAGGTAACTGTAAATTAAATAAATTTTGTAAATTAGGAAATTTAGAGATAATAATATATATAAAAAAATTTTAAATTTAAAAGAAAATCAAAACGAAAATATATTATTATTTAAGAGTCATTTTTAAGAAATTTTTCTTTGCTTATTAAATTTGTTTATGCAAAATAGCGGATCTGAACGTTTAGTACCTTACGATTCAGAATTAGAACGTACTATTAGAAAAATTCGAAAATAACAAAAAGAAATTAAAAACTGAACAAAATGGCAAATAACTTAGATAATCAAATAAATGAAAATCGACAAAGACCTTTAAAAGATTATGCTAATCCGACAGCATATGAACTTCACTTAACTATTCAAAATTTTGATGTTGCTGCTAATTCATTTGAGTTTAAACCTGTTATTATCCAAATAGTACAAAATAATCAGTTTGGAGGAATAACTACTGAAGATCCAAATTTACATCTTGCTAGTTTTTTTTTAAATTTGTGCTATTTTTAAATATGACGGAGAGTCTAACGATGTTGTTAGGCTTAGACTTTTCCTTTTTCATTAAGGGATAAAGTGAATGCTTGGTTAAATTCATTGGCATCTCGATCTATCAGAACTTGGGGAGAACTATCACAAAAATTCTTAGCTAAATATTTTTCACCCTCGAAAGCTGCTAAGCTTAGAAATCATATTATATCTTTTTGTCAGTTTGAAGGGAAATTGATATATGAAGCTTGGAAAGATTAAAAATCTTCTTAGAAAATGTTCACACCATGCTCTACCAGATTGGTTAATAATTCAAAGATTTTATAATAGATTAGTATGACCACTTAGATCTATTATAGATGCTGCTGCGGGTGGACCACTAATGTCAAAACCTTTTAATTAAGCATATTTTTAATTGAAGAAATGCCTACTAACAATTTTCAAAGACCTCTGAAAGGGAAAATCCTGAGTAGCTAGTATTCATGATTCTGATGCAATGTCTATTTTAGCATATTAAATTGTTGCTATTTCAAAAATAGATTGATCAAATATGGGTGAACAATTCTCAAATACCCTCAGTATTAGAGGAAAATTCACTAGGACAGATCATTGAAACTAAATCATCTTATGAAACTTTAAATGCTATAAATAATCAAAATAACAATCCTTATTCTAACTTTTATAATCCTGGATGGAAAAATCACCCTAACTTTAGTTGTAATAATTATAACAATTCGGTAAATCCCTTCGGAAATTTGAACAACCAAGGAAATCCTAGTTATCGACCTTATTATCCTCCTAAATCTAGCTCTAATCCTAACCCACAAGTTAAGGAAAAGAAGTTAACAATAGAAGAAGTAATGTTAAACATGAAAAATCAAATACAGAATCAAGGGGCTGCTATTAGAAATATTGAAAATCAATTAGGACATATT
>NW_018250336.1:66461-70944 GCF_001263595.1 Phalaenopsis equestris | reverse complement strand
ATTCTTTTGAGTACTGTAGAAGTTAATCCAAAAGATCAAAATAAAGAGCAAATTAAAGTTATTCAATTACGAAGTGTAAAAGAAGTTGAAACATTGAAACATTGATCCAAAGAGAAACTGAAGTTGATAAAGAGAAGGAAGCAATGGAAAGTGACCAAAATGAAAATGAAGAAACACAAAGTCCTTTAGAAATACCATTACCTCCGTTTTCTCAAAGACTGAAGCAGAAAAACAAAGATAAACAATTTTTCGGGCTTAAATAGAAAGTCTTTTATTACTTGATAACGATACGTATACTTGTGTAAAATCCCAACATTAATTGCTTAAATTTCTAATTCATAAAATATTGCATCAATTTTTTGGTACCGTTGCATAGCGAAGTCAACTATATAATTTTACACAACTATATTTCACATTGGGATCAAACATCACCCTCAGCTATTGTACAAGTAAAGCACCAACTCCTATCTCATTTTTAGCAAAGCTTATGAAATCATTGACTGCTTATGGGCACTTATGAGCTATGTAATGAACATCTTTTAGAAATCAATAAAAAATATTATTGTCCTTAGCAAAAGGCATGAAAGAATTTAAGAGGTGACTTTGAATGTGATAAAAAATAAATAGAACTTTAGAGATCATTTTTTAACCTTTCATTCTTCTTTGCCAGTTGATTATTTGTTAGGAGTCTCATTCCTCCATGTTCATAAATCATTCTCATTTGTTTTATTGTTTTACTTCTTACATAAGTTGATTTTTTTATTCTTGGGATCAAGGCACGCTTACTTAATCTTTAGATGATATTAGGTCCAAATTTTTTCAAGAGCAATAATGGAACCTTACAAGATCTACTAGGTGATATTGAGTTGATAGTAGAAAGAGAGGCTTTAAAGTTTCACTTGGTTAATAAGAATATAAAAGTCGAGTATCCATTACTATGGGTGTAAAAATTCCCTCTTAATCTACTCTTTCTACCAAGATTTTTAACTCTACAAGAAAGCTAGTTGAAAAATAAAATAATACATCAAAGTATACGAGTCATGTAGCAAAATGAAATATTAAAATATATATGTACATTGATTGAGTTTATCAACGAATTAAATAACTAGCTTGATGATTGAAGTTGTCGACCGATCAAGTAAAATGATCGACTAGCTAAGGTAAAGTCATTGACTTTCTGAGCGTAGTGTGGGCGAGTAGGTTTAGGCGAGAAAGCCTAGTATTTTGAATGAGGTATAGTTGAGCTTTGAATTGAGCATGTCCCTAGCGAGTTTTTCATGAACTTAACGAGATTATGATGAGTTCGGCAAGTTCATGTCTAGATAGTTCATTAAATAATAAATGTATTTCACTTTCTTATCCTATCGAGCTGCCTTGGAATACGGTATACCTTATTTGAAGTGGGCTCTTGGATGTACAATTTTGCATCCATATAATCTCGAAAGAGTTGCAAACAATTGCCCTAGTACCCTATTGGTTTAGGAATAGAGGATAGTAATTCTAGTGAACATACTTATACATAGTGTGAAATAATCGAGGAAAAGCAGGATTTAAGCCACTATGATAGTTGCGAGGTAAAATTAGTAGAAAAATGTATATGGTTCTATGCACATGAAAAATCAATCAAGTCCTGGAATCCTCCATCTATGTTTTCCAATTTGATAACCAGCCTACTATTTATTGTGACTAATTCAATTTGCGAAATAAGGTGAGCAACAGGACCAAATGAAAGGTCGCAAACCTCTTCTACTCTACATCCGTTCAGAAGAGATACTATGAATGTAACGGTCTTGTCATAATGGCTGGACTCCGAAGTTTCTAGCTATTCAAACTCCCCAACTAAATAAAGCTTATTGCTACATTGATGACAAACTATTACTCATCCGGGTATCACGATATGTTCTACTCACCAGAAATCTCCACAAGAGCAAGAACCATCTTTGAAATGATGAAACCGATTGGTATCCCTCACAATAATATCCCGTCTAAAAGCTTTTGAAACCAACTTGGTGTAAACATGACAATCACCACAAACACGAAGGTTTTTGGTGATCCTGATAGTTGATCCATGAGGAATATGAATTAAACCAAACGCAATGGCAAGCCTCTCACTGTGTGCATGAAGCATCTTTATTTTCTCCTCCTCCCCAACATCATGCAGAACAAACCTAGTATCTGCAACATAACCTTCTTCCTTCTCTAAACGTTGGGTTATCTCAGCCAACTTTGTGTAGATTTTTAACGAATCTACATGACATTTATCACTTGCAACAAATGCATGAACCTTGCTTCCCACTTCAATCCAACTGCAAGCAGGATCCTTCTTCAATCCTTTTTCTCTCATCGTCGATCTCAGTTCCTTGACATCATTCCATTTTCCCATTGCAGCGAAGGAATTCGAAATAAGCACATGGTTTCCTGGGTTCTCTGGTTCCATTTCAAGCAGCTTCTCAGCTGCGAGTTTACCATGTTCATAGTTGGAGTAGACCCGGCAAGCCCCAAGGAGGGCACACCATACTGTAGCTGTTGGCTTGGTTGGCATCTCTCCAATGAATTCATAAGCCTCATCCAATTTCCCTGCTCTACCAAGAAGATCAACAATGCAAGCATAATGTTCCGGCCATGGATTCAACATGTACTCCTTTATCATTTTGTCAAAAAAGAATTTTCCCTCCATAACAAGTCTGGAATGGCTGCATGCATAGAGAAGGGCAAGAAAGGCAATGTGATCAGGTACTAACCCAAGGGTCTCCATTTTATCAAACAAATCAATAGCATCCCTTCCTCGACCATGCATGCCACAAGCATCAATAATACTTGTCCATAAAACTAAATCTTTATATCCAACCCTATTAAACACTTTAAAAGATTCATCTATTCTACCACACCGAGCATACATATCCAGAAGCGAACTACCCACAGATCCATCTATTCCTAGGCATCTTCTCATCATGAAACCATGGACAGCTTTTCCCTTAAGCATAGATGCCAAGCCTGCTATGGCAGAGAGTACACTGAGGAGTGCGATCTCGTCAGGCTCTACATTGGCTTTAATCATCTCTACAAATAAATTTAAAGCATCATTAAAGAGACTATTATCCACATAGCAGGTAATAATGCTTGTCCAAGACACCACATCCTTATTATTTATCCTTTCAAAGATGTTCAGAGCATACCTGACCTCACCACATTCACCATAAGCATCTATAAATGTGTTATCTAGTACATCATCTAGTAGCATATGTCGGATAGTATAGCCATGAATCTGCTTCAGGAGTGAAAGACAAACTAAACTGCTGCAAGCAAGTAGGATGCTGCCAATTAACATTGGATCAGCTTCAATTCCCTCTTTCAGCACCTGTCTGAATAATTCAATTGCCTCCAAGTAATAAGAATTCTGAGCATAACAGGCAATCATGGCTGTCCATGATATGACATCCTTCATAGGAATCCTATCAAATATAAACTTGGAATAGTTTACAAGGCAGCATTTGGTATACATGTCCATGAGTGCATTTCCAACCTGTAAATTGGAATCGAAGCCTCGCTTTATTGCGTAGGCATGAATCTCCTTTCCATTCAACAAGTTCCCTAACCTCACCGAAGCAGAAGCTACAGTTATGAGAGAAACTTGATCGGGTTGAAACCCCATTTCAAGCATCAGACAAAAAAGTTCAACAGCTTTCCCATGCAAATTATTCTGAGCATATCCAGATATTAATGAATTCCAAGATACATTGTCTTTCTCATTCATCTCATTAAATAAGCGAACTGCATCAGACATACGACCACTCCTTGAATACATAACTACCAGAGCATTTTCTTCATAGAGGTTAAATCCCATACTGTTTTTAAGAAGTGAGCCATGAACCTCTCTTCCCAACTTAAGAAGGGACAACTCGGTGCAAGCTTGAAGGACAGTAACAGCAGTATAAGTGTTCATTCTCAGACCACTCCTCTGCATTTCTCTAAACAGGGAAATAGCATCAGAATAATTTGCATTTTGCACACAACCAGAGATAATAGAATTCCACAGCACAACATCACCATCCTCTTGCATCCACAAAAATAACTTCCTTGCAAGACCAAACTGCCCGCATTTTGCATACATGGAAACAAGAGCATTCGCAACAAAACTTAAAGAAGACAGACCACATTTAACAGCCAAACTATGAATCTCCCTCCCACTGTGAAGCTCTTCAGCCAGACCACAAGCCTTGAGCACAGAAGCAAAGGTGCATCCATCTGGCATTTCACCCAACATCCGCATATTCCAGTAAAGCTGAATAGCCTTTTCAGGCTTTCCATTAGAAGCATACGCCCCAATCAGTGCATTCCAAGCAAAAATTGTTCTATGAGGCAATTCATCAAACAGCTGTTGTGCTGCATTGAGACACCCGCATTTTCCATACATGAATAAGGACTTCGTATACAAAAACTCATCAGAACAAATTGAATTGGTCAGAACAAACCTAGTATCTGC
>NW_018250336.1:63537-64457 GCF_001263595.1 Phalaenopsis equestris | reverse complement strand
ATAAACTTCCAAATTTTAATAATTTAGAAATTTATTAATCTTAATTAAGAAAGTGATACTGGTTTCTACCAGTTAAACCCCTTTTGTTCCAAGCATCAAATAAATTGATTAATATCAGAGGTTACACATTCCCCTCTTTGAATTAGGCCTAAATGTTAATTAAGGCAAGATTTCCAAAATTACACATTTATTTGCCCCTAAGGCTCTAACACTTCATAATTTATCAAATTAAATTCAAATGACTTTGAAATTTTTATCCTACCTCATTCATGGGTCAATTGAGACATCAGAGGAGAAGATACAATTTTTCAAAATTTATTTAATTAATGTAATTATTTCATGCAAAAATAGGATTTTTCAAAGAAAATTCCTAACTTGACCAAGGTAAACTCTAATCCCTTGAAATTTTTACTGGAGGTAGACCTAAACTAGATAAGCGTTTAGATCAAATTTCATAATTTCTTGAATTCTCTCTGATTTATTCGAATTATTTCTTTAAATTTCTGGGCTATTTAATAAAAATAAAATATTTTAGTTGGTGAAAATTAAGTTTTGTATTTTTAAAAAATCTCTCTAAGGTCAAAGAACCTAGAGGAGCAAGTTTTATTTTTTTTTTGTTTTTTTTTTATTTACTGGAATTATTTTAGTGAAAAACTCATTTTTAGCCTTGAAAGATTATTTTTAGGCTTTGAAATTAAATATCTTTATTTAGGAGGAAAAAATATTCTAATTGTTCCTTAGTGATTAGGAAGTAATTTAGAACATTCATCAAGATAGGGGTATTAAATAGATTAATTATTGACCTCAAAATTTATACCCCTAAGTCTAGGATCATTTAATTTTAATAAACTTCCAAATTTTAATAAATTAGAAATTTATTAATCTTAATTAAGAAAGTGCAATTGGTTTCTACCAATTAA
>NW_018250336.1:61131-63244 GCF_001263595.1 Phalaenopsis equestris | reverse complement strand
TTTCATAGAAAATTCTTAACTTGACCAAAGTAAATTCTAATCCCTTGAAATTTTTACTGGAGGTAGACCTAAACTAGATAAGCGTTTAGATCAAATTTCATAATTTCTTGAATTCTCTCTGATTTATTCGAATTATTTCAATTTCTGAGTTATTTAATAAAAATAAAATATTTTAGTTGGTGAAAATTAAGTTTTGTATTTTTAAAAAATCTCTCTAAGGTCAAAGAACCTAGAGGAGCAAGTTTTATTTTTTTTTTGTTTTTTTTTTATTTACTGGAATTATTTTAGTGAAAAACTCATTTTTAGCCTTGAAAGATTATTTTTAGGCTTTGAAATTAAATATCTTTATTTAGGAGGAAAAAATATTCTAATTGTTCCTTAGTGATTAGGAAGTAATTTAGAACATTCCCATGAGTTTTATTTTTTTTGTGATTTTTATGAATTTTTAATTATTTAAATATTTAGAATAGGCTAAAAATCAAGTTTTTTTTCTAAATATCATTTTATTTTTAAAAAATACCCCTGATCACAGAGAACTCAGAAAACTAAGTTTTATAATTTTTTGAGTTTTATTTTTATTTTTAAAAATCATTTAAGTGTTAAAAGTGGTATTTATCTTTAAAAATGAACTTAAGTTGTCAAATGAACTCAAAATATTTTGAATTTTTTATGATGAGTTCCCTGGATCATAAATCACAGTGGAGATTAAAAATCAGGTCATTTAAATGTTTATATTTTCCAAAATTAATTATTTTAGTAATTTGGCATTTGTAAAATTTAAGGATATTTTAAATGACTTGACCCATGAAATTATTTTCAAAGGTTTCTCTAGTCATGGTGGACCTTCAAAAATTTTTCTTAGAATTTTCTAATCAGTATGATAATTTCCATGATTATTTTAAAAAAATAATGTGGAATAACTTGAAAAATATGGATCTCTCTATTGGGATCTCCTCTGACTTGAGAAAAATTAGAGGATGTTTCCCTTAATAGAGGCTACAACATGCCAAAATTCCAAGCCAAGGTGATGTACCAAAATGCATGGAGAATCAAATGATCCCAAACATTGTTTAATTAATTAAAAATAAAATATGCATCAAATAGACTTGAAATTTATTCCACGTTGTTCTCCTATGTTCACTGAGTAAGAGGGTATTTTTATTTTAATTTTGTGATTTTTCTACACAAATTTATGAATTTTCTAAGTTAGGGGTATTTAAATAAATAATAAAAGCCCTATTTATCTATTTAAACCGCGTGTGCTGACTAGATCCTAGGCAGCTCCAAAGGCATGTGTGACGCGCTCTGGTTGGATGCTGCCGTCCACATAGCTTGCTAACTCGGCCTGCTGTTTAAGTCCCGAAGCGTTGTCCAGCTCGATCTCACCCGTCCGTTTGATACACACTTGATCGAACGGCTCCCCGTCATCATCCACAATAGAATGATACCGCTCGTCCACACTAAAACCCTAAGATCTCAGATTAAACTCAACCAAATCACTTCGGATTTGATTTTATGGACTCGTCTAAGTGAGACGCACACATCCACAAGGTTAATGTACCATGAAATCAAGCCTAAGTAGATGGAGAATCAAAATAAGCTCGGGAGGAGGAGAATTTTTATACCTTTGCTCTCAGAAGGGAGGCTCCAATCAGAGGTGCTCGACACGTTTTTTGCGGTCCAAGGAGGCTAGGGATTGAGTCCCTGGTCTTAGTGTAAGGCCTAGGTATGGATTTGATCAAGTTCGATTTCAGGTCTTGGGTAGAGGCTCTGTGGAAGGGGGATTTGATGGGGCTTTAGCTTCTTTCACTGTTGTGAAGGTGTGGGTGAAGTTAATTTGTGTTTGATGGACTGTGGAGGTGTATTGGGTTCCGTCATGTTTTCCGACAAGGTTTCAAGCTCAAAATTGAGCCCCAACAATGAGAATGGGTGAGAGAAAATGGTTGGAATGCACTGAGGGGATCTTAGGGAAGCTCTGTGTGAAGTTTGGAGAGGCCTCTCTAATGAAATTTTAGCACTTAGTTTAACGATCATGGAGGTGGCCTTTTATAAAATCTGGGTTATGGTGGTTGTCATGGCCAATTAGGAGGTGTCATGGGGGCCTTAAGTGGGG
>NW_018250336.1:56347-60684 GCF_001263595.1 Phalaenopsis equestris | reverse complement strand
ATGATTTTAAGGAACAACTTTGGTGAAGGATGGAAGTGGTTTTGAGTCCAATTGAAGGGTCAATTTGAGGGAATTTTGAACTTTAATCAATTTGGTCATGTTGGGCTAGGCTTGGGTCTAGCTCTGGTTATCCTTGGTCTAAGTCCAAATTGATTGTTATAAATTATCAATAGAGACCTCATGAAGAGTTTTAAGGCAATTTGGAGGTTAAGGCAATCAATTGGGTGGAATTTGGGGACTTAGCCAACTTGGGGCTAAATTTGGGAATTTTGGTTTTAGGCCAAAATGAAATGGATTTGAGGTTTCACCAAGGTCAATTGATGGTTGATTTTGATTTATAGGAATGTTATAAATATTTTGCAACATTAATTGAGCCCAATTGACTAGGCTATGAGTTCAATTTGGTGAGATTAGGTCATATGGTCAAAATTGGGGTTTTGACCCAAATCAAAATTGGGTTCAAATCATGGACCAATTGAGCTTGGATTTGGTTTAATTTGATCATATCAAAAGTGAATTTGAGTTTAGTATTGGAATTGAAGTCAATTGAGATCAAATTGATGGGCATTTGAATTAGATTTGGGGAATTTGGGCCCTTAAAGGGAAATTTGGGGGTTTGGTTAAAAATGGTCAAATTGGCCAAATTGGGTCATGTGGTAGTTGAAAAAAATGAAATTGGAAATATTTAGGATTTTTTGGGATTTTTTGGGAATTTTTGGAATTTTTTGGGATTTTGAGCTATGAGGTGTATTTTGGTAATATGGGGGTGTTTTAGGGGTAAAAGGCCAAAATGAGTATTTTGGTAGAGTTGAGATACCAATCATCACCAATAAGCCATGAACCAATGGAAACCCCATTTTGGGTCCTCTATGTAGTGGTTCTAGCTAAACATAGCCCTAGGACTAGTAGGTTTAGGGGACCATCTACATGAGTATCCCAAAAAGTTCAAGGGATCTAGGCTAGAAATTTGAGTTCAGTGTTGTAAGTATTGTGGGTGTAGATGAGTGTAGTGAGTGTAGTGAGTGCCTTAGCTCTAGACCAACACCTAGTGTTAACCCTAAGGTCCAGCAGTCCTAAGGGTGACTCATCTTGAGTTTCCCCCATAGTGACCCCGCCTACTAAGTACTAGAGGTTGAGACCAACACATGGAACTTCAGGTTGAGTAAAGAAGAGGGTAGAATCTTTAATGGTGAGGGTGCCTTTTCTAGTTTTCTATGAATAGTAACAAGAAAAGTCCTATGGTTAGACCCTAGGCTACTAAAAAGGAAAATTAAACCTCAACCAAAATTGAGGTTAACAATGCAAGATGTGTATAATCTTCTGACGGATGAAAGTGATGTGTGGGAGATACTAGATGAAGGATATGTTAGTTTCTCCACTTCATTCCTTAATCCAATTTCAAAGTAATAACATTTCTTTATTGCTGCAAAAGAAATGTTATTTTAAATTACTATGCAACTTAGTAGAGTCACCAAAGAATGTGCTATTTTAAATTACTACATTCAAATGGAAAAACTCATTGATATAAAGTCTATTATATTTAAATCTATTATGGGTATCCTTACTAATGGACCAATTTATGGACATAGGCATCCATCTACCATCTTTTTGATTTGCAGTCAAGCCCAAGTTCTATATGAAAGTTGGGAAAAGACTTTATTACCTTGGGAGCCCATGAATCCTATAGATGATAATTATTGTGAAAATGGAAATGAAGTATTAAAATCCATCATAGATCAATCTTCACATGCTTCAACTCCATTAATATCACCAAGAGTTGGAAGTTTGCTTGCTTTAGAAAAGAAATTGAAGGAAATTGAAAGGGAACTTCAGAGTATTATGAATGTAGTAAGAGATCTTAAATAAATTTTTTATCACCTAGATTGGAAAATGAATGAAAATTTTGATAACACTGGAACTTTTGAAGCATGATTAGTTTGGATGTTTAAAGAAAATGGGTGGATCGAAGAAAATTTGACAGATCAATTCCCCTACCGATCCTTCTACAACTTATATGTTCATTACCAATCTATGGGAGATATCAGAGGAGGAGAAAGCACTGAAGAAGAGACGTAATAATTGAAGACTTTAAATTATTTATCTATTTTAGAACATTATATATATTTAGTGTAATTGTGTGGATTTAATTTGGTTTGGTTTGTTTTTTTTTGCTTTAGAATTCTGAACGTTTATTTTGTGTATAGTTTTGTGACAGAGTTTAGAGTTGTGGCTTGATTGTATAATTAGTTTGTTTAATATGTGTGATTGTGTAATTAAAGAATTTTGTGTTTCTAAAAAGTGTACTTTCATATATAAAATTTAGTGTGTTGTTGTTTGTGAAAATTTGTGTTGGTGAAATGTTTTATTTTGTGAATTATTATTAGATAAAAATTTGTGTTTAAAATACTAAAAATTTTTGAGTAAGTTGATACGAAGTTGAAAATTAAAAAAAAAAACAAAATATAAAATATTCGAGCCTTCAGCGCCTAGGGCGCCCTCGACCCGACAACATATATTAACCCCTAAAAATTCACAATTTTTACTGTGGCCACCATTTTTACGCTTAAGTCATCTTCAACCTTCGTTTTGGGTAGCTAGGCTTTGATTGTGGTCGAATTTGAGGCGATTTAATGGCTAAAAGACTGCGATTTAGAGGCTAAAAGACTTCAGATTTCATCTTCTCTATGTAAGAGCTACAATTTAAACAAAAAAATTTTTAAGTTTCACCAAGGTTTTATCTCACATTACATGGATATGAAAATATGAAAATTTTTTTGAGAAATTTTTGAGAAAATCTTTTGGTGATGAACTCTTATATAGTGATTTGAAGTTTAAAATGTTTTACATTTTGATTTTTGGAATTTTAGAATTTATTGAGATTTTTCAAAATTTTCTAGATTTCCTATGGCACATAGATCGAGCAAAAGGAAAGTAGAATATGACGAAAAAAATTTGTTAGTTTTAGAGCCAGTCCCTGATTTCATAGAATTTGTGAAAATAAGAAAGTAATTCAGGATCGAGGTTTTAAAAATCCAGGAGGAGAAGTTGAACGTTTTATTATTGCTCGGCAATGGGAAAACTTCCACTATTTTACTGCCGATGCGATAACTGAGATTGTAATGGAATTTTAAGCCAATCTTTCTGAAGCTTTTGATGATTATGTATTTTTTCGTGGAAAAAGGGTAGAATTTACTTCCAAAGAAAATAAATGAGTTTTATTCTGTAGAAGTTGTGTATAGATGCCAATATCTTCTTTCTCTGTTATAGATCATGCTTTAGATGAAGTTATTTCTTTTCTAACTAGTGAGAAAGAGGCTTGGAAAATAAAAAATAGAGTTAAAAGTTAACTTTCCCCGTACTAGTTTAAATGTAGTATCCATGTCCTGGAATTATTTTTTTTCTGGAAGAATGATTCCGACAAACCATCATAGTGAGGTGACCAAAGATAGAGCCATCCTGAACTGTTGTATTCAGCAAGTTATGGACATAAATGTGTGCTATATTATTTATATGAAAACTTGATCTATTGCTCTGGGAGAGAGTTTTGGTGGATTGGCACAACCTGCTCTTATTTACACACTTTATGAGCAGGCAGGAGTTGCTTTTAGACCTGATGAGGAGTTAGGAGAGGATTGAGCCTCAGAGACCTATTGAGCCTGCAAACATCAAGACATATGAATCTCATGTTGACTGGAGATCTGACAGTAAGGCTAGAGGCATTCCTTCTACTTTTAGGGATATTCCTTCTACCTCTCATGGACCTACTTCTAGTGACCCCAACAACAGAGAACTTTTGGATCAGATGATGATACAACAGGGAGATAATTTGAGGATGGATTATAGGATGCATAATATGGAAGCATAAATGCTCACACTGATGATTTGATTTGGCAAAAAACTGAGTATGATGCTGCTTATGATGATGCTTTAGTTAGATACCTGAGGGGAGAAAATTCAGTATCAATTCCATGTTCACCCTGTGTTTACTTCATATCAGTAGCAGAAGTTGGATATAGATGAAGACGAAGATGATATTGACTAGTGATCTTTTTGTTTGTTTGTTTGTGTTTGTACTGTGTGATTATATTGCTTGTGTTGTGATGTTGTTTGGAATTTGTTTGTTATGTTATGTGAAACTATAATGTGGAAGACTGTTTTCATTTTTACAATTTAGTTTAGTTCTATTATTATTTTCAGCACTTTGTTCTGTTTTGTGATTAGCTCTTTCTCGGCAAATTTTATATGTATTATGTGTAATTTAATGTTTTTAGCCTTGTAGTTTTCATTTTAGCACCTGCAGTATTTTCAAAATTTATGTTCAAAAATCAGAATCTCCA
>NW_018250336.1:27073-56337 GCF_001263595.1 Phalaenopsis equestris | reverse complement strand
GTGAAGAAGAAAATTCACTTTTAGAAAGAGAGAAAGAACTTAATTTTATATATATTGGAAAAATAGTATTTAAAATTTTTTAAAATATAAGATCAAATCGATTTCAAATCCCCATTAGTTTAAATAAATGAGTCTAATATCGTAAGTAGTGCACCTATCCCGAGGGATTGATACACTACTTACTGGTGAAGGCTCGATTAAAAAGACTTGAGGATCTAAGAAATTATGACATTCGTTTAAGTCTGCAAAATCATTTTATGTTGACCAAAAAAATTCCCTATTTAAAACAAAGAATTAAATAGGGTTTATATTAATGATGGGTTCGAGAATGCTTCCTATAAGGGCAAGCCCCTATAGTTAATTACATCTTAAATAACCAAAGTTAACTAAGAAGACTCTTGATCAAAACCAGAGGATAATATCTTCAAAGAGGTCAAAGGATTAAGACTTTTTAACAAAATTGGATAAAGATGTGTGAAAGGGGAATGACTCAAGTTTGGAAAATTTTATTGTAAAATCCAAAGAAAGAAAGAATAGGGAAGTCACAGATCTCGAGGAGAACCTCGGTGACTTTCCAAACTATCCTACTTTTTGGCTTTAGTTTCGGTGATTAGAATCATTCAATGTTTTATTCTGCAAATTTTATTAATTATGGCTTAGGTTTCTATGAAATGATCACACAAATAGCCTAGAAGATATGAAGATTTAGGTCGTGGCAAACGACAACCTCGAAATTCTAAACCAGGTTAGGTTTTAAATTGTAGAGTAGAGCTATACAAAGGCCTAAAGATAAGTTGAGGTTTTATGTTTACATAAACTAACGACCTCAAATTCCTATGGATTTGTTTTCGTCAATTCTAAAGAATGGTTTAGCTGGTGAAGTTATATTTTGTTGTTGAAGATGATCGTGTTGCCCACGATTCTAGCTTCAAGCTTCTCGTCGTGGCGAGTTTAAGTTTTCTAATATGTCAAGTTATGATGTCAAATCAGATGTCCTTATGGTTATGGTTCTTTTAAATATTATGGGGCTTATTAAAGTTCATTCGAGCGACACCGGTTAGGATCCTATGATTCCCTCGTTCTGGCATCACTATTTTTTATCGGATTCACTTAGTTTAAATGAATTTACTAATCTCAACTTAATGAGTTTCATACCTTCATTTAGACCGTGGGAAATCTCGTTAGCAACCGTAGGTTACCTCCTCTGGGGGAGATCTGGTCATTCGATAGAGACGTCTTTATTTAGGTGTAAATGTTGTTTTGTGAAGTTTGTGATTAAATTTTGAGTTGTCTTATCTTTTGAATATTGTGGGGGTGAATTTTATCTTAATTGATTTTAATTTTGGTTTTGGTTTCAATTTTGTGGCTATCTTAAAGGTTTGAGTTTTCATGCAGGGTGACATTGTTGTTTAGCATGCAAGTTTGTAAGCATAAAAGTATAGTGTAGAAAGTACATGAAAAGTCTGTAAACTGTAAAAGTGTACCTAGCGAGTCTTCTCGTTCCTCCACCCGAAACTTTAGTATCTTTGCAAAGCAAATATTTATAATTTTTACAAGAATTAAAAATGTTTGTAATAAAAGTAGAGAGTACAACTTGAGGTGTGTCTACCAGATCCTATGTCATATCTTGTTGTATTTAAATTTTAAGGATGATTCCATTAAACAAATTATAATAAGCTCACATGTCCTTCAAGTTTTCCAAAAGATCATGAAGAAGTTTTGGGTAATACCTTAGACATTTCATGGTCCTTATAATTATCTTGAGTTTATTTTGGTTTAATTATATTTGCTACATAGTTCATCAAATTAATACCCTTATGCTTAATGAACTTGATGTTTTGATAATCCCTTAAATGGAGAGATTATGACTTGATATCTCACTTATGAATTATATGGGTACAGACCCTTGGGTGCGACTTGCTTAATTAAGGAATTTAGTTAATTTGATTATTTATAGCTTGGGCTTGTGGTGTTTTGAAGATTTCAAATTAATTATGACTTGTTCTCTAAACCTAATTAGAAAAAATTTTGATTAAGCCTAGTTCACTACTAAGCCCTTAACATTTAATGGGTAGGTTTATAATTTTAGAAATTTTTTTTTTGAATATTTGTGCTCTCAATCATGAATTATAAATTATTAAAACCACCAACTAGGGTTCAAAAATCAGCGAATTATGATCTTCCAAATCAAACCCCTCACCTTAATATCTCCTTATTAAATATTCTTCCAAATTTCATTAATTTGAAAAATTATACATTTATTCTTTATGAAATCCAAAGTGAGGTTGGTTTTACCACTTATTCCTTTCTATATTTCAATCATCAAGACATGTTATTTTAAGATCATTTGTTACATATTTACCCTCTTGAATAGGCATAAATATTAATTAAGCTCTAAATTCCAAAATTATACTTTTGCCCCTAAGGCCTTAACACCCAATAATTCATTAAATTAGACTCAAATATTTGGAAATTAGACTCCAATGACTTGAAAATTTTATGTTACCTCACTCATGGGTTAATGAAAACATCTGTGGAGAAAATGTGGTTTTTCTAAATTTATTTAATTTTATAATTATTTTTATTGCAAAAATAGGGATTTTCAATGAAAATTTAATAACTCGACCAAAATGAAACCACTATCCTTAAGAAAATTATTGGAGATTCACCTGGGTTAGAGGATTACTTAGACCAATTTTCATGATTTTTAAAGTTTTAAGTCAATTGTTAAAATTATTTGTTTATTTTTATTATTAATTAAATATAAAATAATATTTAAGTGGAAAATTAAGTTTAATATTTTTATTAAATATCTCTAAGTCAAGGGAACCCTAAGAAATAAATTTCATGTTTTGGTGATTTATATTTTAATTATTAGGATTATTTTAGTGAAAAATTAGAGAAAATCTTTTTTTAACACTTTAAAATTAATATCTTGACTTAGAAAATTAAGAAAATATTTTAATTGGTCCCAAGAAATAAAGAAGCTAAATGTGACATTTTAGCATGTTTTTAGAATTTTGCAATTTTTATGATTTTAATTAATTTTTAATTATTTAAATGCTCCAAAAAGAGCTTAAAATTCAAGAATTTATTTTAATTCAAATTTTATTTTTCAGGTTCCTCTGATCATAAGGAGCTCCCAAAACCAAATTGTTAATTTTTTGAGTTGTATTTTAATTGTCATAATTATTTTAATATAAAAAATGTCATTTCAATTGATTAATCCAATTAAGTGGTCAAATTAACTCCAATTGACTTAAATTTTTTATGGGGAGTTCCTGTGACATTAAGTTATAGTGAAAAATAATTTTTATGCCATTTAAATTTATATTTATTCCAAATTAATTTTCTTTTCATTTTTAGGGTTAGTGATAATGAGAATTATTTTTAGTGAGTTAAATCAAGTTTATAATTTTCCTACGATCCTCTGACCACAGTGAACCTACTAAAATAAGTTTTGTATTTTTTATTATTATTTTACTTATTATATTTTTTTTACAAAAATAGAGACCATAAACTTGAAAATTAGATATCTATGCTTAGAGATCTCCCATAACCTAGAAAAAGAATCCTCATAACAGACATAATCAGAACCCCAAAGATCAAGTCATGGTGAAATGTTTATGTAAATGGAGAATAAAAATAAGAAAAACATCTTTTAATTAATTAAAAATAATGCATGCATCAAATAAACTTGAAAATATTTCCACATTTTTCTCTCTCTTCACCGAGCAACAGGGTATTTTTATTTTCTTTTTATGATTTTTCTACACAACGTTAGAGATTTTTAAAGTTATGGGCATTTAAATAAAATTAAAAAATATCCTATTTTTCTACTTAAACAAGTCAGTGCCATGCAATCCTCGTACGCGTCGAACTTTACACACAAAACACTCACGTTCCACGTCGCCATCCACGCTAGTAGCCACACATCCCACGATTCCGTTCCATCTCCCCATCTGGCGTGATCAGAGCAGTCTGTGTGATACATGTGTGATCCAATGGCGTTCGGTCATTGTCCCCAAAAAATTCAACCCACAAACCATCCATCTTCTAGGCTTAATATCTCTCTAGCTACTCAACCAAATCAAGTACAGTTTGTTCCTATAGATTCGTCTGGACTAGGATAACATATCCATATGGTTAATCAAATCTTAAATTAACTTTATGCACATGTAGAATCAAATGCAGCTCAGTTTAGGGTTAAGTTTCAATACCTTGGTCCGGGTAAGCCTCGATTGAATGTTTGTGGAAGCTTTGTGAGGATCCCAAGAGCTAAGAGAAGAAGCCTCTAGCTGTGGTGAATTACCGAGATATGAATTTGACCAAGGTCTAATTAGGTGGTCGATCAAAGTCCACCTTAGGGTGCTCTGGTGATGGGGCTTCTATGAGGAATCTTCCTCTCTCACGGTGGGGATGGTTTGCAACTCATTTGAATTTGGTGGAGTTTTGAGTAAGTATCATGTTTTTGCCTTGAACTCGAGCTCCAAAATTGAGCTCAAACAATGCTTTTGAGTGGCTAAGGGTGGTTAGTTTAAGCTCAAGAGGTCTCAAGGAAGCTCTGGAAGCAATTTGACAGAGTTCTTCCCAAGGAATTTCAAGCTCTCCCTCTTTGGCCATGGAGGGTGGGTTTAAATAGAGGGGGAAGGAGAGGCCAACAGGGGCAATTGGTGGGTGCCCTGGGTTGCCTATGTGGATGCCAACAAGGTGCAAAAATCTAATTGGGATGAGACAACTTGGATGGTTTTAATTTTGAGTTTTGGCCATGGAGGAGAATTTTGACATGGCTTTTCCGGCATCCTAGGAGGTCGACCAGCCAGGCTCATGTCACCATCTGACTCAGGGAGGTCAGGGCTTGGTCTTGGTGAAGTCAATTGGGGTTGGCCATGTGTAAATGTATATGAATGAAATAGTATGGGGAAAGGGTCATTTTGGGTCAATTTAGGTTAAATCATGGATTTGGGCTAAGTTCATCCTCAAGTAAGGTTTGAGCTGTAGAGAATATCATTTGGTTTAGCTTAATCATTAGGGATAAGTCACCATCCAAAGATATTTGGCTAAACATGGGTTAGAGGGACTCATGGGAGGGGTTAAAACCTTTTTAAGGAGGCTTGAAAGTGGCTTGGTTTCTTGCCATTAATAGTTTGATGAGGTGGCAAGGCTCTCATGGCTTTTCTATGGCTTGGGAGTGGCTTCATGGCTTGCATGTGGCTTGACTAATTTTCATGAGAAGGGATTTTTGAATTTATGAGATATTTTAGTGGATTTTGGCTTGATGCTTGATTTAAAATGATTTGATTTTGAATTTAGGGCTTTAGTAAGGCTTTTAATCAAATGGATTATGAAGAGAAAGAATTATCAAGTGGGCTTTAGATTTGGGCTTTTGAAATTAATTGTGGTGGGCTTCGGCGTTTAAAATGGAAATTGAGTTTGGGCTAAAATTTGAGCTAATTGAATGTTGCGTTTGGTGTAGGAGAATTCATGAAGGATTTGAAAAAATTTCAAATGATTTTGAGTTGAATTGATAGGCCAAATTAGTGGATTTGGGCATATAGTCAAAATTGGGCCTTTTCTATTTGAATAAAATTGGGCTTGCAATTGGACCAAATTGGGCTTAAATTTTGTTTATATGAGGATTGGGGATATTTAATTTGGATTTGGAATTGTAACTGGGCAAGATTGGGGTCACTTGGGCCAAATTTGGGGATAATTTGGAGACATTTGGACCTTTAAGGTTAAATTGGGGCTTTTGGTCAAATTGGGTTAAATTGGTCAAATCTGGTCAACTTGATGATAAAGAATTGAAATTGGGAATATTTAGAAATATTTTGTAATTCTTTGGAATTTTTGGAATTTTTTGGTCATGAAGGACATTTTGGTAACTTTGGGAAATTTTTTTGGCGATATTTTGAAAATTTGACGATTTTGGTGAATTTTGATCAATTTAGATAGTGGTGAGGGGTTTGAGATGATGTTTGGAAGGATTTGGGTATTTTGAGTAATTTTGGAAAAAAAATTAAGGTTATAGGGGTATTTTAGTAATTGGTGATTTTGGGCCAAAATGGGCTAACAAGCCATGAAGATATACTAAACCAATAGAAGATATATGAGGACTCATTTTAGATGCTCAATGTGTTGGTTCTAGCCCTCTTAGCCAAAGACTAGTTGGTTCTAACCCTCTTAGCCAAAGACTAGGGGTACAGGGTTATCCACATGAGCTTTCCCAAAGGAGTAAGAGACCAACCTAAGGGATCTTAGGGTTTAGGGTATGTGAGAGAGTGTCATGTGTGCAAGTTAGCCCCACCAAAACCAAATCACTCAGGGTTAGTCCTGCGATCTGAACATTCTATTGGAGACTCCCCTTGAGCTCCCCCATACTGACCCCACCTACTAAGTGCTTCAGGTCAGGACCAACATGTGGAACTTTAAGCTAAGCAAAGAAGAGTTTAAAGTTTATATTGGTGAGGGTTCCTTCTCTAGTCCTCTAAGAAAAGTCAACATGAAAGTCTTATGGGTAAACCCTAGGCTACTAAAGAGGAAAAACTAGAACTCAGCCAAAAATGAGGTCGACATTGACATGGGACGTCTAGTGCCAGTTTACCCGGATACTGAGTCGTATGTTCCATTACCTATGGATCCAATATATTTCATTCCCTCTTTTAGGCCTTAACCATAAAATCTCCTCCATCATTGATTGCTAAAGGGAGTTAACCATCATTAGCCACCCCCTGACCTTCCTTAGCCAAGAGGTTACCACTCCCTGGCCGGCCGACCACCTTGGTTGCCGAAAAATGGCCAAACCGAGAGACACCACCCTTGAATCAAACCTAATCTTAACCATAGAGGCCACCTCATCCCAATGGCTTTCGAGGGCTCCTCAACCCTCCACCTAAGCACCATTTTAAAACTATGATAAGACCCCGAGCTCCCCTCTCCGGCCATGGCTATAAAATGGCCCCTTCACGGCCAAGAGAGAGGTACTAAATTTTTCTCAAGTAGACCCCTCTTTGAGACATCCTCACTTCAACCTAAACACTTCCTTGCCCTAATTCCCCTTGTTGGAGTTCAATTTTTGAGCTCAAATCCTTGCCGGAGATTGGACAGAACTTTACACACCTCTGTAGTGCTCAAAAATCATATTAAACTTACCCACACCTTTACCATAGTGAAAGAAGACAAAGCGCCATCAAACCTCCCTCACAGAGAGCCTCTACACTAGACTTTGATCAACACCCAAATTTGGCCTTGATCGAATCAGGTCTAGACCTTTCACGACAACCAGAGGCTCAATCCCTAGCCTCCTTGGACCTCCACGAATGTGCAGAGCACTTTTGATTGAAGCTTCCCTTCTCAGAGCAAAGGTATTGAACTCCCCCTCTTCCTGAGACTTCGGAGACGCCGAGGATGATGCGGCACCGCGTGTTTAAGTAGAAAATTAGGGAATTAAATAATTCAGAAAATGCTTCCTACCTTCAAAAATTCATATCTTGGTGTAGAAAAACCACTAAAATAAAATAAAAATATCCTAAAGCTCAGTGAACAGAGGAGAACAATGTGGAAATGGTTTGAAATTTATATGATGAATATCTTATTATTAATAAATTAAATACTGATTTGATTATTTTAATTCTCCATGCATGTGGACATTTCACTATAGGTTGATATTTTGGCATGTTGGTGCCTCTATCTTGGCGAATATTCCCTGATTTTTCCAAGATCATAGAAAATCTCTAGACAGAGATCTATATTTTTTAAATTTATGTCTATTATTTGCATAAATTAATCATAATAATTTGCATGTTGCTTAGAAAAATCGAAAGAAATTTTGGAAGGTTTATTGTGACCAGAAAACACTTTGGAAAATTTTTCATGGGCCAAGTTGCTAAGAGCACACCTAATTTGCACAAAACCCTACAACACATAGAAAATTAATTTGAGAAAAATAAACATCTAAATGACTTGATTTTTAATCTCCATTGTGATCTAAAGTTTAGAGAACTCCTCAAAAAAATTTCAAAACATTTGAAGTTCATTTGATAACTCAAATTGATTTTTTAAATTAAATCCATTTTGACATTAAAATAATTTTTAATAATTTAAATTATAACTAAAAAAATCACAAGAATTGGATTTACAAGTTCTATGTGATTAGAGGAATTTTCTAAAAAAAAAAATTTAAATAAAATAAAATTAAAATGGTGTTAAAATAAAAACTTCATTTTTAGCTTATTTTTAAATATTTAAAAAAATTAAAAATGATAAAAATCACAAAATTAATAAAATTCATGAAAATGTTCAAAATTGTTTCCTAAGAACTTAGGAATAATTGCAATATTTTTCCTGACTTTCTAAATGAAGATTTTGAATTTTAAAGCTTAAAATAATTTTTAAAGGCTAATTAAAATGATTTTTAAAGGCTAAAAATGAATTTTTCTTAATCTTTCACTTAAAAAATTATAATAATTTAAAGTAAAATAAAAAAAAATGTAAAATTTGTTTCTCTTGGTTCTTTGACCTCTGAGAGAATTAATGAAAATGTAAAATTTGATTTTCCACAATTAAATATTTTAAAATAAATTAATACTTTAAAAATTAAAATAATATTAATAATTAAAATAAAACTCAAATTTATGAAATTTGGCCTAAGTGTTTCTATAGTTTAAGTCTACCTCTAGTCCAAATTTCAAGAGATTAGGCTTTTCCTTGGTCAAGTTATGGAATTTTCTTTGAAAAATTGCATTCTTACATATAAATAAATATAAATATTAAATTAAAACTTCAAAAATCATATTTTCTTCTCTAATGTTTTAATTCACCCATGAGTAAGATGGGATAAAAATTCTAAAGTTATTTGAATTAAATTTGATGAATTATGAAGTGATAGAACCTTAGGGGCAGTGATAGAATATGAAGTGATAGAACCTTAGGGGCAAAAGTGTAATTTTATAAATTTAGCCTTAATTAACATTTAGGCTTAATTCAAGAAAGGGAAATGGGCAACCTTTGCTCTTAATTAACATATTTGGATGATTGAAACATAAGAGATTAATTGGTAGAAATCAATCTCACTTGTTCCAATTAGAGGATAAATTTGAAATTTCCTAGACGTTTAAAATTTGGGAGTACCAAAATAAATGATCCTAGAGTTGGGGGTATAGTTTTGAATGTTAATAAATCGCTAACTTAATACCCCTATTTGGTGTTCAAGTGACATTCAAATGTTTTTATGATAACATAATAAGTTTAAATGAGCTCGAGACTTTTCACCAAGCGGTGAGGGGAAAGCATGGACCTGCCTTTTTCTCTTGACCTGTTGGATACCTCAGAGGTCAACTAAACTTGATATGTTTTGCTTAATAAAATCATCCTTAATCAAACCAATAAGGACTCACAAAGATATAATATAGAAACCTAATTTTTTTTCTTATTTTTCCTGCTTTACATAAAATTCCCTTACATGCATTTTGACTTTCAGTTGGAGATGAGGGGAAGACCATCCAGGTATGCTTTTATTATGATTTATATACCTACATTTTTTGGTTTGCTGTACTTTTTTAAGTATGTTACTGTACTTAATCACCTGCATGTATAACCAAAATACGAACTTACATGCTAAACAACGATGTCACCCTGCATAAAACCCTGCATAAAAAACCAAAACTTCTAGGATAGCCGCAAAACCTATACCAAAACACCCAAAATCAAAACTAAAATCAACCAATATAAAAATCACCTCCACAATATTAAAATATAAGACAACTTAAAATTTAATTTCAAACATCACAACAAAAACCACAATTGCAACTAAATTAAGATGTCTCTATCGAATGATTGGGAATCCCTAGGAGGAGGAAACCTACGATTGCTAATGAGGCTTCCCACTATCTAAATGAAAGTATGGAGCTCATTAAGATGAGTTTAGTAAATTCATTTGGACTAAGTGAATTTGATAGAAAATAGTGGTACCGGAACGAAAAAATAATGGTGTCGCTCTAATCAACTTTAAGATGCCCCCATAAAATTTAAAGGACTTTAACCATAAGGCCATTTGATTTGATGTCATAACCTGACATAATAGAAAACCTAAGCTTGTTACAACAAGGAGCTTGGAGCTAGCATGGTGGGCAACACAGCCATCTTCAATAGCAAAACATGTCTGCATCAGCTAAACCATTCTTTTTCTAGCACTAAAATAACAAGCCATAGAATTTTGAGGTTGTTTGCTTATGCAACATAAATCCTCACCTTATCTTTAGGCCTTTGTACAATATAAGCTCTAACTCGTCTTAGGATTCTGAGGTTTTCGTTCATCAGGACCTAAATCATCATATCTTCCAGGCTATTTGTGTGATTGTTTCACACAAATGTAAGCCCTAAACTAATAAAATTGGCAGGATGAAATATTCAAATAATTTCTCTTCTAAACTGAAGCCAAACAATAAGATAAATTGGGAAGTCACCGAGGTTCTCCTCCGGATCTATGGCATCTCCTAGCTTTTCCTCCTTTGAATTCTGCAATAAAATATTCCAAATTTGATCCATTCCCATTTCACAACTCTTTGTCTCATTTTGTTGAAAATTCTATCCCTTTGAACTCCTTGAAGATAATTTTTTCCTGATTTTTATTGAGAGTTTTCTTAGGTGACTTCGATTGTCTAAGATGTAATTAACTATAGGGCTTGCCCTTATAAGAAGCTTTTTTGAACCCAACTTAATATAAAACCTACTTAATTTTTCATATTAAATAGGGGAATTTTTTGTCAAATAAAATGGTTTAGCCAATGGTTTTGCAGACCAAATGGATGTCATATATTTCTTAGTTTATTTGATCGAGTCTCACCCTCAAGTCTTCTATTTATCTTTTGGGATAGATACATGGCTTGAGGTAAAGTGCTCTTTCATTTAGACTATGAAAAACATGGGATCAGTTTGAGTTCATATTTTTCTAAACTATATATATAAGTAAATTAAATGCTTTTCCGAAGCGGGCGACGAGATTTCAATTCCGGCGGTCTATTTCAGCAACCAACAGCTTTTAACGGGCAACTCCTTAACCAAAATAGTGTTGACAGCTTCTGACGACTCCACTAGGGTTGAGATTTTCTCTCCATTTAAATCAAGAAATATTATCTTCATCATCGGTAATGAGTTCATGTCCCTCATGAACCAGATTACCTTTCTTCCATTGGCATGCTTTACCTATTTCTATATTGGGAAAGTATGGTCAACTCTTTTGGACTTCAAGACCGTCTGTTCAATTACCTTTGAACAGAGAGGTTCAGGAGGCCATTAAGGACTTTTTTGGACCCCAATAGGTGTGTTGGTGGACTAGTTTGACCCGAGTATTGTGCGTTGTTAAGTCGGTCTCGCACTGGGTCCTAAACACTTCACATCTCCTTTTTGACTTTGATTTGCTATTTTGTAAATTAAATCAAATTGTGTTAAGTTGCACGCACTTTTAAAATTTCCTTATATTAATCAATTTTTCTACTTTTAAACTACTTTTACTAAAATCTTAAAACTCCTCATAAACTAAATAAAAAAAACTTACCCGGTCTACAAATCGATCTCTGTTAAATTTTAGTGCTTGCACAAAGATTACGAGGTTTTGGTAAAACAAATAACCTTAGAGCTTTCTCTTTTAAAGCTATTGTAATGGTGTGCCCAAAGCTCTCTTTTTCCTGCAACCTGCTGACGAGCCGCGACGCTTGTAATGTCGCTCCCACCATCAAGTTTGGAGTAGTATTTGAAGATCTCAACGTCGTTCTTGGGAGAGCTCCATTCATCATAATGAAAGTCAACACTTCAGAAGTTTAGGAGGCATCTGTTGAATTTAACATGAACTGCCTTCAGGACTTCCTTTCTTGTAAGAGGGTCAAGACTACTTCCACCATGACACCCACTAAGCCTATTGTTCCTGTTGTCATTAAGGGAAAAGAAGTTATGATCATTAAAGATCTGACTGAGGGATTGGTTATCTCTCCATCAGTATCTGAAATCAGATCAAGTTCAAAGACTACACCACTAACTCAAACACAAAGGAGAAATTGTAATAGGAGGGTTCGGAGGGCTACTAAAGCCCAGGCTCATAAAGAGATACCTGTTGAGGAAGATCCTCACCAGGATGAGTTAATATTACTGGAAACATATCCACTCCTGTGAGGAAGTAGATTCCATCCTTTAATGGGTACCAATGGGTACGAGAGTATCCATAAAATTGTCGCTACTTTACCATCACTTCATGGACATGGTGAGGAGAGAAAAAAGTCCACTCCTATTACTTGATTCAGTTCAATTTTCAAGAGGCTAACTGCCAAGGAAGGTTGCTCGGTTAGTGAACTACTCAAACAAGTGGGACATGTAGTATCCCCATGCATAAAGAAAAAAATCTTAAGGGACATAAAATCTGCCAGATGATCTCAGAAATTAACTGAAGCTTTTCCTGCTCGTATTCTAGTATGGTTCCTCTTAGGGAGCATAGTTGATACCGCCATAGTTACCACTGATTCTACCGTCACCGGGTCCTAAGGTCATCAACCAGCCAAGTCACTTTTGGGTCCAGGAATTTTACCAATCACACATTACAAGGATATTCTTAAAGTTTTAAAAGAAGAAATGAAGAAATTACCCAGTACTGTAGTCGTTCTGCACCATAGGGAGCATACTTCTCTTCTACATACCGATGTTTCTACTGAGACACTTCTTCTCAAGACATCACCGTCAAAGAAGAAGCTGTGAGTTCCCAAGGTTGATGTACCAATACAGTCTGATGAGCCCGCAGGGTAAGATCATGGGATGAATCAGGGGCCAAAGTATCTGACATTGTCACAGCAATTGCCAACGAGATGAAAGAAAAAGAGGAGGAGGGTCTTAAGGCAATTTAAGAATCAATAATTGAAGGAAAAGTTGAACAACTCAGGTTTGAAATTTTCAAGTTAGCTCAAGAACATGGAGTCTCCATTGATGATGATGAAGACTTTGACTATAATGATTACCTCGAAGAAGATTTTATGGATGTTCATGTCATTGAAACCAGAGCCGCTACATTTTTGTGTGAGGCTCAACCTCTCGTAAGAGAATGCCGTAGAAGAGCTGCGTAGGGCTATCCTCTTGAGGGATGAGCAAGTTAGCCAACTAGAGAAAAGGAAAGAAGAGATCTCCAGGAAAGAAGAGATCTCCGCATCCATGACTGCTATGGCCACAATTCAAGGACAATCTTAACCCCCATAGTTAGCATCTCCAAAGGTCAACCAATCAGAAATTATACATATTATAGATGAAAAGTTGCCTCAGCAAATAGGGATGAGCAACCTAAGAAGGATTCTTCATTGAGTGTCATGTCGGAGAAGGAATTTAAGCAAATTGTGAAGAAAGTTTGGGAGGCCTTAACCCAATCTAAGGGTGGTGCATTTGTTTTAAAGGGTAAAACTTACTCAGAAGAATTCAATGTCGTACCCTTCCCCATAGTTTTGTGTCCCCAAACTTTAAGAAATTTGATGGGACTGGAAATCCCATACAAAACATAGCACATTTTCGAGCCATTTATGGCAACACAAGAAGTAACGAGGCTTTACTCTTTCAATAGTTTGTCAGTAGGCTATTAGGGATTGCTTTCAATTCATCTGTCGATTTGCCCAACGGATCAGTTAAGAAATTTGCTGAGTTGGAACAATTATTTGTGAAGAGATTTGCCAAAGCGCAACACCATGTCTCCATAAGAGAGCTCATGATGTAAAAACAAAAGCCCAACGAGACTTTAGTGAATTACATCTTGAGGTGGAGAAACCTTGGTATGAAGTATGAACCTTAGCTACTGGAACATCACACAATTGAGATTTTACTTAAAAGCATTCATGAGCTAGTAGCTTTCATGCCCAAGGGACTCACCATTAAATCTTCGAGAAGCTACTTAGCAAAGCCAACAGTCTTCAAGAAGAAATCAAACATATGGATTCTCATGATAAATCCAAGGAAACAAGAGAATTTGAAAAGAAGTCAGGAACGGTAGAAACAGTTGATAAAGAAAAATAACCAATGAAGATATATCCCGAAAATCCTCGCCAATCTTCGCAGCATGCTCAGAAATAGAGTAGCCAGTCCAACCAAGGATCACCTTAAGGAAGATCATTCCGAACAGAGAATAAAAGAGTATCTTTGACAGAACGATAGAAAATTGTGTATTCTTTTAAAGATGAGGCCATATCCAATATGTTCAAAAGTCTGATGAAGAAGTCTGAATTTAAATTACTAGTTCCAAAGAAACCCAAAGAGGTCAACAAGAAGGATGAACCAAATTATTGCCCATACCACAGGTTACTATAGAAGAATGTTTCATCCTTAAGGATTAGCTCTAGAAGAACCTTAAAGAAGGGAATATAAAAATCCCGAAAGAATATTTAAAAGAACCTGAAAAAGTTTTCATAAATATGATTTGGACTGAGCCAATCTTTCTGATTGATCCATATACTAGAGAAGAAGAAGATGGATGGAGTACGACTTGGGACATGCTCAAGAGGGTCCTAAACCAAATTCAGGATTCATCAAAACAATCTTCTGCATATACTGGAGAAGATGGATGGAATGCAGTCTCGAGCAAATCATCCAAAAAAATATTAAACCAAATCCAGAATGCTTCAAAACAAGCCTCCGTTCAGAATCTTCAACCTGTCAAACCCGAGACGAAGATTTCACCAGAAGATTCGTCATCTTCAAAGATAAAGAAGAAGAAGAGCACCACTTTAAAGACTGATAGCTCGGGGGTTAGGATAGGGGCTACCTCTGCTAGATTAGTTGTTTCTGATTTGAAGAAGAAATTCCTCGAACCTCTGACTTTGTATGATTATCTTTTTACCCCTCCGATATATTATGAATATAATGATTGTGATTTTTGCTAAATTTTAACTATTTCTTGCGATAACATAAGTGATTTTGACCATTCTAGCCGCAATCTTGTTCCTTGATCCTCAAATTGTACTTGAGTTCTATGAACTAGCTAAAAAAACCGAAGAAGATATCGATGATATCGCTTACGATAGCACTGGGAGTGAGGAAACAATTCTCGAGTACCACAATGCACCGCTTGCCGTCAAATTAGATCTTTTAAACAAAGAAGAAACACCAAAAGATTTGATAATTATATCTCAAGAAGAAGAAACTACAGATGTGAACTTAAGGAGTAGGAGAGTGAATAGCTCCAACTGATAAAGAAAAAATAAATATATACTCGAGAAGAACTACCACTACTTCCACTAGTGGAAGAACCACATAACCTAGAGAAAATTGAAGGATCATAAAAAGTGGATTACAATGTGTTGGATCATCATAGGAAGTTGTCGGCCAAATTAAGCATCTACAATGCTCTGATCCTATCAAAGGAGATGAGAGAGTCTCTGGTTAAAGCCTTGCATGATCTAGAGATTTTTTTAGCCCAGTTGACCAGCACATCCTCTGATGAAGTTTGCTCATTGAAGGAAGAGTCTGAGGTAACCTTCACAGATGAAGATTTGTTGCTCGGTACCGCCAACCACAATCGTTCACTCTATATCTTCGTTAGCATTGGTAGATTTGTGTTCTCCAGAGTTTTAGTAGATCCTGGAGCATCACCAAACTTGATGAGTCTACGAACATTGGCCTATTTTGATATTGAAGCTTAAGAACTTACGACTGATAAAATGATGCTAAGAGGATTTAACCAAAAGAGAGAGAGCCCTCGGATCATTTATATTACTTATGAAGGTTGTAGAACTAGTGACAACTACTAAGTTCCATATCAACGACTCCAAGACCTCTTTCAACGCTCTACTTGGTCGACCGTGGATTAATGAACACATCATGGTTTTGTCATATCTTTACCAATGCATTAAGTAATACAAAGAAGGATAAGAACAGTGCATCAAGGGAGATTTACAACCGTTTTTGGTGCATGAAGTTAGTATTCATGAAGATGCCGCCTACTACGCGCCTCCGAAGAAAATTGTCTTCTCTTGCAAAATTATCACAAATAAAAATGAAGATTCAGAAAAGTCACAAAGAGGAAGCCATTCAACTCCGCTTCAGCTATCTTCCACCACTATTTTGCAACAAGTTGCTCAAGGTTCTTTAAGTTCACACACCCGAGGTTAAGGCCAGGGATGTGGATGAGAAAAAATCAACTTAATTGTTGAACGGGCTAGACCAACCTTCAACATTGGTGATGAAGACAGTTCCAAAGATGAAATAATGATGACAAAACAGAAGAAGCATCAGTACGAGATATCCTTAAACGATACAGAGAAAAGTGAATATGAGACAATGTATGATTGGATAAACCACTATGTGAACACTATGACCCTTACTCTGATTCACCCTCAAAAGGTCAAGAGTTTAGAGGTCAAGGAAGTCCATAGCACTGGTTCAAAGCTGATCAAGTTTTATCGTGCTTCTACCTCTACTGATCTTGAAAACTATGTAAATTTAGATGATCATCCTAATGAACTAATGGAATTGCCTTGCGTGAAAAATTTAATTCAATAGGAACATTTGCCAAAAAAATACCAAAAGATAAACTATAACTTTTTGAAAAATCATGGAATGTTAAAGTCGAACTCCCAACTCGAAAGAGGGTCTCAAATTTGGTACAACCGGACTAGTCGATGACTCAAAATTTTGTGTGGTTGTTACTAGTGAATTGGAAGGGGATTGCCTCGATATGGAGGATGACTCTACGGATTAGATAATAGAAGATGCTTCGCCAGAAGTTGAAGAGGAAATTAAATCGATTGTCGATGAATTGAAGGAAATTAACCTCGGGACTGAAGAGAAACCCCGACCTACATTTATAAGTTTTCTACTAAACGATGAAGAATCTTTACAACTGATCAAATTGCTAACAGAATTCAAAGATTTCTTTGCATGGAGCTATGATGAAATTTCAGGACTGTCAGCAGAGGTTGCAGTTCATAAACTTGGGGTATACAAAGATTTAACCCTAGTAAAACAAGCTCTTTGAAGAATGCGCCTTGAAATAAAGCAGAAAGTCACCGTCGAGGTGAACAAATTAATAGACGCTAAATTTTTAAAATAAGAGCAATACCCCACATGGTTAGCTAGCATTCAACCAGTTAAGAAGAAAAATGGACAAATACGTGTTTGTGTCGACTTTAGAGATTTGAACAAAGTGTGTTCAAAAGATGAATTTCTGTTACCGATACCAGAAATGATGGTGGACATTGCTTCTAAACGAGAAATCTTCCCTTTTATGGACAGGGATACAACAAAATCAACGACCAAATCAAGATGGCTCCCAAAGATGCAGCACTTACAGCCTTCAGAACACCTATCGAGATTTTCTGCTACACAATGATGTTGTTTGGCCTAAGGAATGTTGGAGCAACATACCAACGTGCAATGACAAATGTTTTTGATGACATTATTCACAATGAAGTTGAATTCTATGTGGAGGATTTGGTCATCAAGAGCAAGCAAAAAATAGTCCATTTGTACGATTTGAGGATGGTGTTCAAATGATTACGATAATATGACCTTAAAATGAATCCCTTAAAGTCTGCCTTCGGCATTACCTCCAAGAAATTTCTAGGATTCATTGTTCGTCATCAGGGAATCAAGATTGACCCAGATAATATTAAAGCTATCTTGGAAATGCTCCTCCAAAAACCTTGAAGCAACTACAATCCTTCAAACAATTACGTTCCTTTCAAGGGAAGTTGGCATATCTGAGATGCTTTATTTCTAATCTCTTAGGTAGGTATCAGCCTTTCTCTGCATTAATTAAAAAGGATGAAAAATTCATTTGGGAAGAGAAATGCCAACGGGCATTTGAGGATGTTAAACAATATTTAATGACACCTCCTATTTTTGCAGCCCCTATCCCGAGAAAACTGTTGATACTTTATACAACTACCTTAGACAACTCTCTTGGACTTGTGCTAACCCAAGTAAATGATGAGGGCAAGGGAAACACACTTTATTACTTGAGTCACCGTCTAATACTGACAAAGGAAAATTATTCGCCCATTGAGAAAAAATTCCTAGCTTTAACTTTCGCTACTCAGAAGCTGAGACATTACATGTTTTTTCATAAGATTGCCCTAATTTCAAAAGTTAATCCGTTGCAATATTTGATGACCTGACTAACACTCTCCGGGCGTCTAGCAAGAAGGTTGATAATTTTATTTCAATTTGATATAACTTTTGTTCCCCTTCGTGCTATCAAGGTATAGATTTTAGCAGACTTTCTCGTTGCACACCCACTTCCAGCTGGGTCCCCTCTTAATGATGAACTACCAGACGAGCAAGTACTATAAATGGAATTCTCTAGTGTGCAATGCTAGGAAATGTACTTTGACGGAGCTTCATCAGCCAGAAAGGACAAAGAATCAGGCACAGTTATACCAGGCAAAGTAGGTAATGGATTTATCTTTATCCCACCAGATAAGGGTATGTTGAGGTTCTCATACCACCTGATAGAGTCGTATACCAACAACGAAGCATAATATGAAGCCTTAATCACTGGATTAAAATTAATATAGATGGATATAACAGATATTGCCATCTATGGCAACTCACAACTCAACATCCAGCAAGTCGCCGGACAATACAAGATTTTGAAACCAAGATTAGCTGAATACCATCAGTACATGATGAAGCTGCTCAAACAGATCCCCAATGTAACTTTCTATCGAATTCTTAGGGGAGATAATGCCCATGTTGATGCTTTAGCAAAACTCACAAAAGAATTGGCATGTCCCCCGGAGGATTCCATTGATATCACAGTACAAGGATGACAAGTTTTGTCTAATATTGACCTTGAAACTCTACACAAGCTTGGGAAACAAGAAGAAATAATAATTACAATTATGGATATCAACAAAGATTGCCGCAAGCCATTAATAGAATATTTGCATACTGGAAAGCTACCAGAGAATAAATTTGAAGCACATCACATTACAAAAAGGGCTATGTCATACACTCTAGTAGGTGATGTCCTCTACAGGAGATCGTTTAACCAAATGTGGTTAAAATGTTTAAGCAAAACAGAAGCATAAAATATTATCAAAGAAGTACATGTCGGATTGTGTGGTGCTCACAAGTTAGGGCCGAAGATGAAACTGAAGATCAAAAGTCTCGGATATTATTGGCTAGCAATGATGTCTGATTGCAGAGATACAACCAGAAGATGTCAGCATTGCCAGGTGCATGGGGTGGTCTTACACCAACCTCCAAATGTGCTACACCCAATCGTTGCCTTGTGGTCATTCGAGTGTTAGGGCACAGACATAATAGGACTGATAGATCCTCCATCCTTCAAAGGAATAAAATTTATACTTACCACTACATATTATTTCTCCAAATGGGCAGATTCAGTACCGTTACAAGAGGTTATAACACAGCACATCCTTCAATTCTTTAAAAGCTAAATTTTCTACAGTTTTGAAGTACCACGAAGAAAAATTTCCAATAATGGGATAGCCTTTAAAAGCACCAAAATCTACAATTTCATCAAATGGCACGGGATAGATAGGAGGTACTCTACAATTTACTAGCCTAGAGCAAATGTCCTGGTTGAAGCCTTCAACAAAATGTTGGTAACAATTTTAAAGAAAATACTGGAAAAAAACAAAAGAGATTGGCACAACAAGTTATTAGAAGCTTTCTGGGTTTATCAGACAATGTTCAGGACTCCCACTCAGTGCACACCCTACATGCTCATGTACGGGTCTAAGGTTGTACTACCATTAGAAGTTTAGATGCCATCTCTCAGAGTCATTGTCACCAACCAACTTACAATGGAAGAAAGTGCAAAACTCAGACTTGAAGAATTAGAGAGCCTTGAGGGAAAATGAATTGAAGCACAACAACTTTTGGAACTTTACCATGGAAAGATGGTACAAGCTCACAACAAATTGTCTGCCCAAGGACATTCAAATTTGGTGACCTTGTCCTCATGCTCAAAAGACCTATTCTTGCACACCGCAAGATTATGTGGAAAATTCGAGCCAACTTGAGAGGGACCATTTGTTGTAGAAAAGGTCTACGCAGGTGGAGCCTACCAGGTAGTAGATTTTCGTGGTGAAAACCCCATGCTGCCAATCAACAGACGATACCTGAAGACATAATACACAATCTGACATTGCTTGACATCACTTGATTTGAAATTTTGAAATTTAAATTGTTCTGGGGTTATCTATTTGGCCAAATGTCTATGAGTGGGTCCAAAATTTTGTAATAAAATCAACCTCAACATAATGAAAATTTTTTAGATTGCACATTTCAATTTTCTCTTTTAGATATTCTATTAAATTAAACGAAATATACACATAAATAAATGATTTTCTCATCAACATAAAACTAAAATTTTATTTAATAAAAACTATGTTTTGTTCTTATTTGCACCAATTTTCAGCTCACTGATACTTTTCCTGTCATCTACAGAGAAATGTCAGGCCAGAGGCCGATATTTGCTTTTAAAGATGGCTGGAACCCCGCACTCAACAAGGAAAGGGTGTCGCAGGGCGACACCATAGACTTCGACATGGACTTTAAACAAGTTGACATGGACTATGAGGGACCTCTAATGGATGTGGTCAGCCGTCAAGAGAAAGAAGGGCTACACTCACTGCTAAGGTTTGGCACAAGAAATAGCTCCTCATTGAAGGGGGAAAATGTAATAATACAACAAAACCTGATGGAGACAACCATTCGCCTACCGTCTATGATAACTACGCTGATCGGAGGCTTAGTCACTGCCGATAATGAAAGACTTCTAGATGCACCACTATGGAGGACTCAGCGCAGAAATGCTAGCCGCAAAAAACATAAGGCTTTCCTACGCGAGGAGAGGAGATGCCAGAATGAGTCAGAGAACTTGCTCACCCATATCCCTTAAGGGGATATCTATGATCTAGACATGAGAGAGTCCTCATCCAGCTTACCTTCTATAGAATATGAGTCAAGATTGGTTACAGAGCCAGAAATACCACCACCTTCATATGTTCTTTGTACGGGTTGCCTGACCTGCAACTCCGAGATACCAGCATGTACGTCAGCCATAGAAGCATTCGTGGAGTGCCCAGACAGCGATGTCCTCCTCCTGGAGTGCTACAGTACTTTAGAAGAATATGTATCCTCTGATGATGGATTTCAGACCACTGATTACCCAATGGATTAAGAACCATATGTCTCATTGGGTACAAAGCCATATATGTTGTTAGACACAGAGTCATACATTGAAATGAGGGAACATCCCCGACATCCACCAATCATCAGTGCTGCAAAATACTACAAGATGAGTAAGGTAAGCAAAAAATACTTCGAATTCTATGAAGAAGTGCAAGGTTGTTTCATCAACATATTAGAAGGATTGGAGTTATACACCAAGGTCTTCTCAAAGAGCAATGGATGAAATAATTTTGACTGCAATTTTTATTTGAGAGATAGAGGTCGATAGAGGTCGAGTAGGCCTGCTAAGTAGGCCTGCTAATGGAAAGAACCAACTCCGAGCCAAGAAAGTGGATGCGAGGAAAGGGCAGGATCACTATAAAGTGCGGCTGCTTTTACAACTTCACCAACGATAGACAAGAAAATCCTCTTATGGTTTTGAGACATGATCGGGTAGTCTCGATACCTCCCATGATAAAGTAAATGATTAAAATAATGGTCTGATGGAGCATACTGCCAGCTGACTTTATTCCTAACAATTATATTATCAACATATATGATGAAAGAGACTGCAAACCACTGCATATTGACCATCATGGCTTTGTGAGACCTTTCTGCACGGTCTCATTCATGAGCAAGAGCAACATCCTGTTTGGAAAAGAAATAGATATCATCAGCCCTGATGAATTCAGAGGGTCCGTGGAAATTCTGATACCTATTGGTTCAATACTAGTTTTTAAGGGAACGGAGCAGACGTCGCCAAACATTGCATTCCACGGGTGCGACACAGTAGGGTGTCCGTGACTTTCCGGAGGATGGATGAAAATAGAATGCCATATAAATTCCGAACAGACCCAAAACTGGGAGAACTACTGTTGTAGGAGCTATGAGAGGGTTGCACCTCTAAGCACAAGAAAAGGGAACTCTTGTCCTAGGGCGTGGCTTAGAAGGTCAGCTCGATCAGGAGCTTGCCTCACTAGAGACAGATGCTCAGAGGATTCCTTTTTATTACATTTTTGTTATAGCGAATTAGATATGTTCAGCCTATGATATGTACTTGCCATGGGATATTTTTGGATGTACTTTGATGCAATCAGCATAATTGTACTTTTTGAGGCTTTGGCCTACACTCAATCTGTAACATTTATTGAAGCAGATTAATGAAATCTCTTTTAGAATTTTGTCTGTTTGTTCAATTGCCCTTTTTGGTGCGATGGATAAAAACCACGAACCATACGTTGGTTTGAGATTACAATGAACAACGAACAAAATTAACAAAAAACATAATAATAAAATTCAAATAAAACACTCTTTTGAAAATTAATCAACCCAAAAAAATTAAATTTTGGAAAACATATATTGAAAATTAAACATAATTAAATAACAAGAAAAGAAAACAAATCTTTTGAGTCGATCCTCCCAATTTTGATATCTCTTGCTCTTTGCTCGCCCAACACGACTATCCTTATCTACATTAACTCTTCACATCCTTGTGAAATTTCACATTATACACAAAATCTCATACATCTTCACATATCTTCCTCAATAATGTCAACCTTTTCACATAACACTTATCTATGGGTTGAACACCACAAACTCTTTGTAAATTTCATTTCTCATTTTGGAATTAGTGCCTAACTTTTGTTCCCTCACTTTAAGATCAGTCTCTAACTTCTGATCCTCTCTTGAGATTGATCCTTAGCTTTCAATTTTCATTTTGGAATCAGTCTCTAACTTCCGACTCTAACTTCCAACTCTCGCTTGAGATTGATCCTTAACTTTCAATTCTCATTTTGGAATCAGTCCTTAACTTATGATTCCCTCCTTTCAAGGTCTGTCCCTAACTTTTGACTCTCTCTTTTGAGATTGATCTTTAACTTTCAATTCTCATTTTTGGAATCAGTCCTTTACTTATGATTTCCTCCTTGCGAGATCGATCCCTAACTTCTGACTCTCTCTTGAGATTGATCTTTAACTTTTAATTCTCTTTTTTTGGAATGTCCTTAACTTCTGATTCCCTCCTTTTGAGTTTAGTCCTTAACTTCTGACTCTCTCTTGAGATTGAACTTTAACATTCAATTCTCATTTTTGAATCAGTCCTTAACTTCTGATTCCCTCTTTTTTTCACGGTCAATCTTTAACTTCCAACTCTCTCGAAAGATTGATCCTTAACTTGTAATTCTCACTTTGGAATCAGTTTCTAACATCTGATTCCCTCCTTTCGAGGTCAATTCTTAACTTCTAACCCTCTCTCTTGAGATTGACACCTAAATTTCAATTCTCATTTTGGGATCAATTCTTAAATTATGGTTCCCATCTTTCGATGTCAGTACCTAAATTCAGACTCTCTTTTTGGAATTGATACCTAAATTTTAATTCCCACCTTGGGGTTAGCACTTACATACAGATTCCCATCCTCTATAAATACCTGAAGCTTGATAACTCAAACCCACTCTCCAGTCCCCAACGAGAGCTCTTACTTCTTGACTTCAATAAAATATTCACTTACTAATTACCCAGCGGATAAAAATAGCACACACAATTATACACCTCCTTCTAGGTCTATTGATATAGAATTTTTTATTAGTTTTGTTGATCTCGTCAGTTAATGCCAATACGCGCGGTATGCTTGCCAAGTGCACCACACCTATTAGGGGTCCATTTGTTGACCTCACTTTTGGTTGAGATTTAGTTTTTCTTGTTTAGTAGCCTAAGGTCTAGCCATAGGAATTTTTTATTGAATATTCCTAGAAAACTAGAAAAGGAACCCTCACCATTAGAATTTCTACCCTCTTCTTTGCTCAACTTGAAGTTCCACATATTGGTCCTAACCTCTAGCACTTAGTAGGTGGGGTCATTATGGGGGAGCTCAATATGAGTTCCCATAGAACTGCTTGCCCTTAGGGTTGACTCTGGGTGTTTGTTTGGAGCTAAGTCACTCACTTGCACTCACTCTCACTCATCCTCAATCACAATCCATCACAACCCTAAACCTAAATTTTCCTGACTTTGGTCCTTTGATCCTTTGGGAGACTCGTGTAAATGGTCCCCTAAATCCACTAGCCTTAGGCTAGGGTTTAGCTAAGACCAGTAGATAGAGGACCCCAATGGGATTTCCATTGGTCATAGCTCATTTATGGTGGTTAGCTCCTCAATTCTACCCAAAATATTGAATTGGCCTTTTCTCCCAAAATCCCTCAAACTACCTAGATACCCTTGAAGCCCTAAATTTAGCCAAAATTCCCAAATTCACCCAAAATATCCAAATTTGTTCAAAAATCATTTCAAACCTTTTAAAAATACCCAAATTACCCAAAACTACCCAAAAATGCCAAATTTACCAAAATTGCCAAAATTACAAAAATACCCTTGGCACCCCGAACTTTCTCAAAACCTCCAAAATCACTATAAATATTTCAAAAAACCATTTTGACACCTCAATTGGACCCAATTTGACAAATTTGATAATTTTGATGAAAACCCCCAAATTACATTTAAAGGCCCAATTTCCCTAAATTTACCTCAAATGTCCATCAATTTGGTCCCAATTTTCCATAATTTCAATCCTAAACTCGAATTTACCTTCCATGTGACAAATTTAAACCAAATCTAAGTTCAATTGGCCCATGCTTTGAGCTCAATTTTGATCTAGGTCAAACCCCCAATTTTGGCTACATGACTTAATCTCATCAAATTGAACACCATGGCCTACTCCATTGGCCTCAATTTGAATCCTAAACTCTTTATAACAATCTTACACATCAAACTTGACCTTAAATTTGCCTTGCTGAAGCCTCAATTTCATTTAATTTTGACTCAAGTCCTAGAATCCCCAAATTTGCCCCAAATTGACTATCTCCAAATTTCACCTAATTGAATGCCTTGGCCCCAAACTTGGCACTCATGAAATTATTTATGTTTAAAACTCTTCATGAAATTCTTATTGATCATTTTCAATAATCAATTTGTACTTAGCCTAAGCTTATTCCAATCTAGACTTAAGTCTAGCCTAACATACCCAAAGTGACCAAATTTCCAAAATCCTTCAAATTGAACCGCCAATTGAACTCAAAATCATTTCAATCCTTCACTAAAAATCTTCATTAAAATCATATACACAATGTTAATAAATAAATTGGGCTCAAAGTCATTGCTAGCCTAATCCAAACCCAAATTTTGGCCATTTGGACCCAAATTGAACCTATACACCAAAATTTGCTTAGCCACCCTAAAGTCACCAAATTTGTGACTCCACATCCACTAAGCTCCTCCTAAGGGTTAGGATAAACCACCCCAAATCCACCAAAGCATGTTATGGCTCAATGTATCCCAAAATTAAGGGGTTCATTCAACTTTTTAGGCCTTAACTAAAAAATCTCTTCCATCATTGATTGTCATAGGGAGTTAATCATCATTAGCCAACCCTTGACCTTCTTGAGCAAAGAGGTGACCACTCCCTTGCCAGCCAGCCACCTTGGTGGCTAGAAAATGGCCAAAATGAGAGCCACCACTATTGAATCAAACACAATCCTTAACCCTAGGGGCTAACTCACCAAAATCAAACTTTAGAGCTCCTCAGCTCTTCACCTAAGCACCATTTTGCACCTATGACCAGACCCTGTGCTTCCCTCTCCGACCATGGATATAAAATGCCCCCTTCATGGCCAAGAGAGAGTTGCTGAAATTTTCTCAAGGAGACCCCTCTAAATTGCTCCCATAGCCTCTTTGAGACCTCCTCAGTGCAACCCAACCACTTCCTTGCCCTAATTCCCCTTGACGAAGTTCAATTTTTTAACTTAAATCCTTATCGAACACTGGATAGAACTGTCCACACCTCCATAGTGCACAAAAACCAAACTAAACTTATCCACACCTTCACCACAGTGAAAGAGCACAAAGCCCCATCAAACTCCCCTCACAGAGAGCCTCTACACTAGACTTTGATCAACACCCAAATTTGGCCTTCATCGAATTTGGGTCTAGACCTTTCACACTAACCAGAGGCTCATTCCCTAGCCTCCTTAAACCTCCAGGAATGTGTCGAGCAACCTCTGATTGAAGCATCCGTTCTCAGAGCAAAGGTATTGAACTCGCCCACTTCACGAGCCTATTTTCATTCTCCATTTAATTAGAGTTGATTTAATTGCATGTTTACCATATGAATGTGTTTTTCTCACTTAAACGAGTCCATAGGATCAAAACTGAGGAGATTTTGTTGAGTTTAGAGGGAGATCTTAAGGTTTTAGTGTGAACGGTCACGGGTTCACTCTATTTGGGGATGATGACGTAGAGCCGTTGGATTGTGTGTGTATCAAATGAAGGGCTCTTATTGTGTCGAATGGGAGCATGGTCCATAAAGCACAAGTTAACTCAGATGGTGTGCCAAATCAGAAGATGCCACATGGAGCATTGGAGATGCCAAGGATGACGCAGTGCCGCGTGTTTAAGTAAAAAATAGGGAATTAAATAATTCAAAAAATGCTTCATACTTTCAAAAATTTATATCTTGGTGTAGAAAAACCACAAAAATAAAATAAAAATATCCTAGTGCTCAGTGAATAGAGGAGAACAATGTGGAAATGATTTATAGTTTATTTGATGAATATTTTATTTTTAATTAATTAAATACTGATTTGAGTATTTAAACTCTCCATGCATGTAGACATTTCACCATGGCTTGATATTTTGGCATGTTGTTGCTTCTGTCTTGATGGATATTCTCTGATTTTTTAAGGTCAGAGAAGATCTCTATGCAAAGATCCATATTTTTCAAGTTTATATCTATTATCTGCAATAAATTAATCATAATAATTAGCATATTACTTAGAAAAATCCAAAGAAATTTTGAAACTTCTATTGGGATTAGAGAACCCTTTAAAAAATTTTTCATGGGCCAAGCATTAAGAACACCTAATTCACACAAAACCTAAAATAAAAAGAAAATTAATTTGAGAAAAATAAACATATAAATGACTTGATTTTTAATCTCCATTGCGATTTAAAGTTCAAAGAACTTCCCATAAAAATTTCAAAACATTTGAAGTTCATTTGATAACTCAAATTAATTTTTTAAGTTAAATGCCATTTGGACATTAAAATTATTTTTAATAATCAAAATATGACTTAAAAATCACAACCATTGGTTTTGGGAGCTCTCTATGATCATAGGAAATTTCTAAAAATAAAATAAAATTTTAATTTTTTAAGCCTATTTTGACTATTTAAGCAATTAAAAATTAATAAAAATCACAAAATTAATAAAATTCATGAAAAATTTTTAAATTTTTTCCTAATCAATTAGAAATAATTGGAATATTTTTCCTAATTTTCTAGATGAAGATATTGAATTTTAAAGATTAAAATAATTTTTAAAGGCTAAAAATGATTTTTTCTTAATCTTTCACTTAAAAAATTCTAATAATTCAAAGAAAAATCTGAAAAAATATAAACTTTGTTTTTCTATTTTCTGTGACCTTAGAGACATTTAAGAAAAATGTACGACTTAATTTTTCACATTTAAAATATTTTATAATTAATTAAAACTTCAGAAATTAAAATGATTTTAGTAATTCAAATAAAACTTAAAAAAAATATGAAATTTGGTCCAAGTATTTCTATATTCTAATTCTACCTCTAGTAAAATTTTCAAGTGATTATGCTTTTAGGGATTAGGTTTTATCTTGGTCAAGTTAGGAATTTTCTTTAAAAAAATTTATTTATTGCATATAAATAAATATATAAATTAAAGTAAATTTTGAAAAATCACATTTTCTCTTCTGATGTCTTAATTGACCCATGAGTAAGGTGGGATGAAAATTATAAAGTCATTTAAATTAAATTTGATGAACTATGAAGTGATAGAGCCTTAGGGGAAAAAAATGAAATTTTAGAAATTTAGCCTAAATTAACATTTAAACATATATCAAGAAAGGGAAATGGGAAACCTTTGATATTAATTAACATATTTGGATGATTGAAATACAAGGGATTAATTGGTATAAACCAATCTCACTTCTTTCATTTAAAGGAGAAATTTGAAATTTCCTAGACGATTAAAATTTGGGACTCTACCAAATTAAATGATCCTAGACTTAAGGGTATATTTTTTGGGAGTTAATAACTCACTAATTTAATACCCCTATCTGATGTTCAAGTGACATTCAAATCTTTTGATGCTGAATTATTATCACTTAAAATTCAATCTCTTTCAAAATTACTGAGACATCCACCAGGATCTTAAGGGTTTTGTAGTGACCTAAGCTAAATCAAATTTGATTAAATGAGGATTAGAATAGTGAATGTAACTAGAAATTGAGCACTACAAGCCCAAGTTAAAACCAAAATTGGCTAAGTGTTTTAATAACACTAACTTGACCCTTTAAGGGTCTTTACCTTCATAATTCTCGAATTTGAAGGATAAATGATAATCACCCTACTCTTAAGGATAATTGAAACATCACTGTTCATTGAACACTATAAATATTTATTGGATGGATTATTAAGCAATATAATAAGTTTAAATAATCTTGAGACATATCACCAGACGGTGAGGGAAAAGCATGGTCCTGCCCTTTTCTCCTGACCTGTTGGATACCTCGGAGGTTGCTTAATAAAATCATCCTTAATCAAACCAATAAGGACTCACCAAGATATATTCTAGGAACCTTATTTTTTTAGCTTTACATAAAATGCCCTTACAAGCATTTTGATTTTCAGTTAGAGATGACCATTCATTTGGACACTAGAGATGACTTTTTTCTCCTATTGTGATTTATTAGAGACACCCTAGTAAATTCATTTGGACTAAGTGAATCTAATAGAAAATAGTGGTATCAAAATGAGGAAACCGTAGTCCGTAGTATCCTAACCGATGTTGCTCTAATCAACTTTAACATGTCCCCATAAAATTTAAAAGACTACAACCATAGGGCCATCTGATTTGATGCCATATCCTAACACAATAAAAAACATAAACTCACCATAACAACGCGTCACGACAAGTAGCTTGGAGCTAGCATGGTGGGCAGCACGGCCATCTTTAACAGTAAAACATGTCATACATTGCTAAACCAATCTTCCTTCCTTAGACTTAAACAACAAAGCCA
>NW_018250336.1:25407-27057 GCF_001263595.1 Phalaenopsis equestris | reverse complement strand
GTTGTTTGCTTATGCAACATAAATCCTCACCTTATCTTTAGGCCTTTGTACAGCTTTGTTGTACAATATATGCCCTAACTCGTCTTAGGATTCTGAGGTTGTCGTTCATCATGACCTAAATCCTCACATCTTCCAAGCTATTTGTGTGATCGTTTCACACAAATATAAGCCCTAAACTAATAAAATTGGCAGGATGAAACTATCAAATAATTTCTCTTCTAAACTAAAGCCAAACAATAGGATATATTGGGAAGTCACTGAGATTCTCCTCTGGATCTATGACATTCTCTAGCTTTTCCTCCTTTGAATTCTATAATAAAATGTTCCAAAGTTGAGTCATTCCCATTTCACACCTCTTTATCTGATTTCATTGAAAATTCTTATCCTTTTGAATTCCTTGAAGATAATATTTCCTGATTTTTATCGAGAGTTTTCATAGGTGACTTCAGTATCTAAGATGTAATTAACTATAAAGGCTTGCCCTTATAGGAAGCTTTTTCGAACCCAACTTAATATAAACCCTATTTAATTTTTCATATTAAATAGGAGAATTTATCGTCAAATAAAATGGTTTCAAAGACCAAATGGATGTCATATATTTCTTTGTTTATTTGATTGAGCCTCATCCTCATGTTTTGTGTTTATCTTTCATGAAAGATACAGAGTTTAAGGTATAGTGCGCTTTCATTTAAACTATAAAAAATATGGGATCAGTTTGATTTCATACTTTTATAAACTATATATATAAGTAAATTAAACATCTTTGCAAAGCGGGCGATGGGATTTTGATTTCGGTGATCTACAGCTTTCAACAAGCAACTCCTTAACCAAAATAGTGCTGACATGCTCCTATAATTGTTTCACCTGATTGGGTGAAAACTTTTGAATTAATGTGTGATGTTGGTGATTATGCAATTGGAGCTGTATTAAGGCAGAAATATGATAAGATTTTTAGAGTTATATATTATACTAGTAAGACTCTTAATGATACTCAGATTAACTACACCACTACTAAAAGTGAGTTGTTAGCCATTGTGTATACTTTTGATAAATTTAGATCATATCTAATCAAAGCTAAATGTGTTGTGCATACAAACCATTCGACTATTAAATATATGATGCAAAAAATGGATGTGAAACCAAGATTAATTTGATGGGTACTTCTGATGCAAGAGTTTGATTTTGTAATAATCGATAAGAAAGGGATTGATAATCAAATTATTGATCATCTATCTAAGCTAGAAAAAGAAGAAACCATTGAATTAGAAAAATAAATTAATGAATTTTTTTCTGATGAAAAACGTTATATTGTAAATTGATGGGAAATACCTTGGTATGTTGATAATGTAAACTACATTTTTAGTGGTATTTTACCATATGGATTAACAAAAAAACAAGAAAAGAAATTAATTCATGATGCAAAGTCTTTGTTTTGGTATGAACATTATTTATATAAATAATTCAAAGATTTAGTAATGAGATGATGTGTGTCCTACAAATAAATTTAAGAAATTATTTGGAATTGTCAAGATTCTGAATTTGGAGAACATTTTGGGAATGATAGAAATGTTCATAAAATTTTGCAATCTAGATTTTTTTAGCCTACTCTATTTAGAGATGTTAATATATATATATATATATATATATATA
>NW_018250336.1:19208-25287 GCF_001263595.1 Phalaenopsis equestris | reverse complement strand
ATATATATATATATATATATATATATATATTGATTACAGTGGATTATGTTTCAAAATGGATTGAAGCAATCACTTTACCTCAATGTGATGCTTGGAGTCAAAATTTTTAGTATTTCAAAATTTTTAATTAAAAATACTTTTACAAAATATGAAATGCCTAGAGTAATCATTAACGATGGAGGATCTCATTTTAGAAATGTTACAATTGTAAGATTTGTTAAAAAAAAATATAATGCAAAATTGCAACTTCTTTTCATCCCTAGACAAGTGATTTAGCAAAAGTATCTAATCATGAAATTAAGAGAATTTTGGAAAAAGTGTCAATCATGGTAAGATGGATTGGTCTATTAGATTAGCTATTGCATTATGAGCTTACAGAACTGCTTATAAGTCACCAATAGGTATGTTCTCTTATAGATTAATTTTTTAGAAGACTTGTCACTTCCTAGTGTAATTGGAGCATAAAGCTTATTGGGCTATTAAGGAATTCAATTTTAATTCAAAAGAGTTCAAAGAAAATAAGAATAAATCTTATAATAATTTTAGGATATAGAAAGAAAGGATTAAAAAATGGCATGATCAGAAGATAATAAAAAAGGATTTTGAACCTGAACATGAAGTTCTATTATATAATACAAGAGGTGGAAAGGGTCATTCAAAGTTGTAAAGGTCTATTGATCCTAACTTCCTGCTTATATGCAACAATATAACAATACTTTTGATAATATTTTTCACTTATATTTACTTATTTTGCAACAAAACCAAAATCTTAATCTTGAAGAAAAATAAGAATTAAACTTTTAATTTATATATATTGGGATACTACTTAAGTATATGTATCGTTATCAAGTAATATAGGACTTTTTGATTAAGACCTGAATATCGAACCCACAGAGAGATTATGCAATATGCACTTTTAGAAACTTTTTGTTTTTAAAAAGATAATTATTTAAACTAAAGATGATTCTTATAGTAACGAAAATTTAAATATTTTTGATATTTTCAATATTTTGATAAAACAATAACAATTTAAAAAAATAACTATAATATTTGCAGAAGAAAAGCACAAAAGATAAAAAATATCTTTCTTCATATCATGAATCAATAATAAGTAATAGAAATTATGTTGTGGAAGTATGCAAATTGTGTTGTGCCAAATAGGAGCAATAATATTCTTTACTCTTACTAGAGATGCTATAAAAAACATTGGCTAATTTAAATTATGAATAGTTCTGAAGACTGGCTAGGTTATACACCAAAAATATATGCATTTTTAGACCCATATTTTAATGATGTTGCACTTTAATGGAAGGTATTTTGATGTTTTCTTACAGGTTGTTGATTTTTAGAGCTTAAAGAAAAAATAAAGCAAAAAGGATGAAATTTGGAGTAAAAATTACATTTTTGAAGAAATGCTCAGCATCGGCAGCGCCGAGGTTAGCGCCCCGATGGTGCAGAACAACTTAAGGCTGGAGATTTTTACTTAGCACAGATGGCGCCAAAGGCATTGCAGACCCCGTTTCTAAGAGGTTTGATGTATTCAGATGATTTTTTGAAGAGTTTTTGGAGGCACCTCTTGGAGATCAACCTTGGGCTCTATTTGGGGCCGTATTTCATCAAAAAAAGTGCTCCTCTACGTTCATTTTTCGCACCACATCATTCCATTCCACTGTCATATTAGAGTCTATTTTTTATTTTTCTTTCATAGTTTAGAGTTTTTGTGGTGAGATTTAGTGTGAAACTTTCTATAAGAATTTTATAGAAGGAGAAAAGTGGGGGATATCTTCTTCTTGCATTTCTAAAGAAAGACTACAAAAGATTAACTTTGAGAAAGAGTTTTCAAATAAGTATTATTTGTTTTTTAGTGTTGTATGAACTTTCTTTTATATATGAAATTTGTGTTTTATTATTTCTTTCTCATGAAGTCTGAGTAGTCCCTCTATCTTTCTCCCTACTTTGAGATATGGTGCAATGGTGAATGTGCCAATATTAAATTGTAAAATAAATTGTGATGATTTTTCAACTCTTAACTTAATTTACTTTTTGATCTAGCCAATTGAATTGTTAAAATGTGTTGTGAAACATATGATCCAAGAAATGGAGTATGAGTTCTACAATAGAGTGAGGATCGCATTTGATTCCACGGAGGAGAACATTGTTCATGAAATTAAGTGCAAATAAATAGGTAAATATTCTTTATCGAGTGTAGAATTGGATAACCTTTAGGATGACAGACTAAAATCTTCAATTTGGTCTTATTATTTAAAAATTGAAGCGAGAGCTAGCCTTTATGTGAAGGGAAGTGGGAGCTCTGGAGTGGGAGTCGGTATCCTCCTAGTCTAGCCACATATTTAGGGACTAAACAATGAGACTAGCCAATGATTTTCTATGCACTGTATCAGGGTAGAGACCTAAAATTGCTCCTATTTGGCACAATACATATTATGAACATTTATCTCATCTCATTTTACCATAGCCTCATTGTTGTGAGAATGATGTTTTTTCACATAAGAATCTTCATTACATAAACATAGTTAATAGATTAGTATTTACTGATTTAAACTTTAGATTTTTTATTTGATAATACTTTAGAAATTTAATTTTGATTACATCTCAACAATTGAAATTAGTGTCAGTGATTTCAATTAACTTTCTGTGAATTTCTTAGCAAATTTATCATTTCCAATTTAAACATTCCCCGTAAGATCGATATTTGGGGCTTAAATAGAAAGTCCATTATTACTTGATAACAATACGTATACTTGCGTAGAAATTGAATATTAATTGATTATACTTATTTAAATTTTACACAATCTATCACAACAAAAATATCATTAAACTTCCTTTTGAGAAAAAAGCTACCTGAAAAATTAAAAGATCCTGAAAAATTAAACATGAGGACGATTAAGGAGTGTAGTGCTATTATTCAGAAAAAAGCTACCTGAAAAATTAAAAGATCCTGGTAGTTTTACTATACCTTGTTAAATTTGAGAAAAGTTTTATGAAAAAGCTTTATGTGAGTTAGGAGCAAGTATCAATATTATGCCTTTATTAAATTTTAAACATTTACATTTCGAAGAAATTTCTCCTACTACTATAACTCTTCAATTAGCTGATCGATAATAACTTATCCAAAAGAAGTTATAAAAGATGTGCTAGTAAAAGTGGACAAATTTATTTTCCCTGTAGACTTTATGGTATTGGATATGGAGGAAGATAAAGAGATTCCTATTATTTTAGGGAGACCTTTTCTCGCAATAGGAAAAACTGTAATAGATGTGCAAAAAGAAGAATTAATAATGGGGGTTAATGATTAGGGTTAATGATCAAGAAGTAAATTTAATATAGCAAAAGCTATGAAATATCCTGCAATAGAAAAAGATAATGAATGTTTTAGGATGGAAGTAGTTGATTATGTAAGTAATGAGCATATTAAGAATGAGTTCGAAGAGTTCCAAGATAAATTAAAGAAAGGAGAAATTTTTAATACTAAAGATGAAATAAAAGAAGAAGATTTAGATTATATTCAGAGTAAATTTGAAGCTTTAGACTTGCTGGAAAATGATAATAAAAATCTTATTCCTTCAAGTATTCAACCACCTGAACTTAAATTAAAGATATTACCTGCCCATTTAAAATATGTATTTTTAGGAGAGTTATCTACATTGCCTATTATTAAAAGTTAATAGAGATGTTGAAAAAGTATAAAAAGGCTTTTGGATGGACTTTAGCAGATATTAAAGGAATTAGTCCTTCAATTTGTATGCACAAAATTTTATTAGATGAACAGTATGAACCTAAAGTGGATCCTGAGAGAAGATTAAACCCAATAATGAAAGAAGTTGTTACAAAAGAGATTTTAAAGTTATTGTTTAAATTTATTGGATGCTGAAATTATATATCATATTTCAGATAGTGCTTGGGTAAGCCCAATTAACTGTGTTCTGAAGAAAGGAGGAGTATTTGTTGAAGAAAATAAGGAAAATGAATTAATACCAATAAGACAAGTAACTGGTTGGTGAATTTGCATTGACTTAGAAAACTAAATATGACAACAAGAAAAGATCAATTTCCTTTACCCTTTCTAGACCAAATGTTGGATAGATTGGCTGGGAAGAAATATTATTGCTTTTTAGATGGATATAACAGATATCATCAAATTCCAATTGCTCCAGAGGATTAAGTGAAAACAATGTTTGTTACTAGCCTCCATGATAGTTTTGCCTTTAACATAATGTATTTTAGATTATGTAATACCTTTGTTACCTTTAAATGATACATTATGTCTATCCTTTTGATCTTATTGAGATTGAAGCCTTCATGGATGAATTTTCTACTTTTTTGATAAATAATTAAAATCATTTCTTGAGAATCTAGCATTGGTTTTGTAAGGATACAAAAAAATCAACCTAGTTTTAAATTGGAAAAAAATGTTAATTTATGGTTGCAGGATGTATTGTTCTTGGGCATAAAATTTCTGGAAAAGGCACCGAAGTAGATCCTGCAAAAATCCAAGTTATAGAAAAATTACCACCTCCTAATAGTGCTAAAGGGGTGAGAAGTTTCTTAGGACATGCTGGTTTTTACAGGCGCTACATAAAATATTTTTCAAAAATAAATAAACCTTTATGCCAACTTTTAGAAAAAGAAACAAAATTTAATTTTAATGAGGAATGCATAACAGCATTTGAATTATTAAAGATAAAATTAATCACTACACTTATAATAGTACCACCTGACTAGGAGAAAACATATGAAATAATGTGTGATGCTAGTGATTATGTTGTTTGTGTTAGGACAAAGGCATGACAAGGTTTTTAAAGTTATATATTATACTAGTAAAACTCTAAATAATGCTCAAATTAATTATACTACTACTGAAAGAGAGTTATTAGTTAGTATTTATGCCTTTGATAAATTTAGACCATATTTAATTGGAACAAAATGTGTAGAGCATATAGATCATTATGTTATTAAATACTTAATGCAAAAAAAGGATGCTAAAACAAGATTAATTAGATGGATAATTCTATTGCAAGAGTTTGATTTTATCGTGGTTGATAGAAAGGGAAATGATCATCAAATAACTGATCATTTTTCTAGAATAGAAATAAAAATATTAACTAATTTTACAAATGAAAATTTAAAATATTTTCCTGATGAACATTTATATATTATTGATGAAATTGATGTACCATGATATGTTGATATAGTAAACTATTTTGTAAATTATATTCTACCACCTGATATCAAGAGTCAACAATTAAAGAAAATTATCTATGATTCGAAAGACTATTTTTGGGATGACCCATATTTATATAAACAATGTAAAGATCTAATTATTAGAAGATGTGTCTTATGAAAAAACTAAACAGATAATTGAAAGATGTCATGATTCTGAATTTGGAGGACATTTTGGAACAAATAGAGCTGCATATAAAATTTTGCAAGCTGAATTTTTTTGGTCTACTATTTTTAGAGATGTTAATGAATATATTAAAATATGCAATAGATGTCAACGAGTAGGAAATATTTCTAAAAGAAATGAAATGCCTCTAAATTACACATTAGAAGTTGAAATATTGGATGTGTGGGGATTAGACTTTATGGGACCATTTATGCCATCATTTGGAAATTTATATATATTATTGGTTGTTGATTATATGTGTAAGTGGATTGAAGCTATTGTTGCACCTAGATGTGACGCTCGGAGTGTCTCTAAATTTTTAATTAAAAATATTTTTACAAGATATGGATTGCTGAGAGTAATCATCACTGATGGAGGATCACATTTCAGGAATAAGAGAATAAAAAAATTGATCAAGAAATATGATATAATGCATAGATTCTCTACTGCCTGTCATCCTCAGACTAGTGGTCTAGCAGAAATATCAAATTGTGAAATTAAACGCATTTTACAAAAGCTGTAAATTTCTTATAAATTGGATTGGTCTACTAGACTAGATACTGCATTATGGGCATACAGAACTGGTTATAAGTCTCCTATAGGAATGTCCCTATACAGATTGATTTTTGGAAAAACATGTCACTTACTAGTAGAATTGGAGCATAAAGTATT
>NW_018250336.1:0-19119 GCF_001263595.1 Phalaenopsis equestris | reverse complement strand
CCAGGGAAACTAAATCCAGATGGTGAGGACCATTTAAAGTGATTAAAGTCTATCATTATGGAATTGTCGTTATTCAAGATCCTAACACTGGAAAGATATTTAATGTTAATGAGCATCGTTTGAAACATTATTATGAAGGGCACATATCTCAGTTTAAAGAAGTTTTAATGTTAAGTCAACCCAACTAAACAAATGGTATGTCGGGCTGACAACGTTAAATCAAGCGCTTTGTGAGAGACGCTCATACTTATATTGCTATGTATTTCTATTTTTTTTTATAAAGTGTCTTATATATTATTATTAATAATCCTACACAATTGTATTTATTATAAATTAAGTCAAGTATTGGTATTGGAGGAAAATTTAGAATTGAATTGAACAAAAAAAAAATGAAAGTCGCAGTTTTGGCCACTGACGCCAGAATGGGCGCCGACGATGCCCTAGATAATGGACATCAGCACCGACAACACCAATTGGGAGCGTCGATGGTGTTGAGTATGGTTGAATGGTTTTAGATGACTTTTGGCAGATTTTGACACGATTTCACTTCATAATAACCACCAAGAAGAGTTTAAAAAGGCCTAGAAACATTCTTGGATGCCTAGAGACTTCCTATTTTTGGATTACATGGCTTCCAATTCTAGAAATACTTTGAGTTATGGAGTTTTCAACAAAAGAAAGTTTATTAGTTTTGACGAGCAGTGAATGTACGATAAAGTTATTATGAAGAGGAGATTGATCAAGGAAAGAGGATTTGTTAATCATGGAGTGATCAATCCAACTGGTCCGATTGATAAGATCATTCTGCAAAGGCGTTGGGAAGTTCTGTGTTACACTACGTCTAAGGTTGTCGTACCTATGGTGAAGGAGTTTTAAGTAAACTGACATGGAATTACTCAAGGTGTTGTCTTCATACGAGGTAAGCCTGTTCCATTTACTCCTACATAGATTAATAAATTGTATATGATAGACAACATTCCAATTTATCATTATACAAATTTCATTCCTACATGAGATTTGATGCAAAACGTGTATAAACTTATGACTGATCAAAGGGAGATGTGGGAGGTACGAGATGAAGGAAATTTTAGTTTCTCTACTTCATTACTTAATGCAATCTCAAAGCAATGACATTTCTTTATTGCTCCAAAGTTACATCCTACTATGAAAATTAGTAGAGCACCAAAGAATGTGCTATTTTAAATTACTGCATTCAAATGGAAAAATCCATTGATATAGGGTCTATTATATTTAAATCTATTATGGGTATCCTTATTAATGGACCAATTTACGAACTTAGGCATCCATCTACCATCTTTTTGATTTGCAGTCAAGCCCAAGTGCCATATGAAAGTTGGGAAAAGACTTTATTACCTTGGGAGCTCATGATCCCTATTGGTGAGAATTGTTTTAGAAATGGAAATGAACAAATGAAGTATTAGAAGCCATCATAGATCAATATTCACATGCTTCAACTCCATTAAAACAACTAACAATTGGAAGTTCACTTGCTTTGGAAAAGAAATTGAAGAATATTAAAAGGGAACTTCAGAGTATTATGAATGCAGTAGGAGATCTTAAATATCTTTTTGATCCCCTAGATTGGAGAATGAAAGTAAATTTTGATCACACTGTAACTTTTGAAGCAGGATTAGTTTGGATCTTTAAATAAAATGGGTGGATCAAAGAAAATTCGACAGAAAAATTCTCGTATCGATCCTTCTACAACTTATATGTTCATTACCAATCTATGGGAGCAGAGGAGGAGAAAGCATTGAAGAAGAGGCGTAATAATTGAAGACTTTAAATTCTCAATTTATTTTAGAACATTATATATATTTAGTGTAATTGTGTGGATTTGATTTGGTTTGGTTTGTTTTTGCTTTAGAATTATGAACTTTAATTGTGTTTATAATTTTGTGGGTTTTGTGTCAGTGTTTAGTGTTGTGACTTGATTTCAACGTTGATTTATAATTAGTTTGTTTAATATGTGTGATTGTGTAATTAAAAAATATGATTGTAAAAAGTGTACTTTCATTAATAAAAGTTAGTTTGTGTTGTTTGTGAAAATTGGTGTTTGTGAAATATTTCGTTTGTAAATTTTTGTTAGATAAAAATTTGTGTCTAAAATACTAAACATTTTTTGAGTAAGTTGATAGGAAAGTGAATATTAAAAAAACCAAAATATGGAATTTTTCGGGCCTTCAGCTGTGCCAACAGCGCTGGCATCGGCACCGATGGTGCCCTCAACCTGACAGCAGATTAAACCCCTAAAAATTTGTAATTTTTACTATGGCCACCATTTTTTATGCTTAAGTCATCTTCAACCTTCGGTTTTGGGCGACTAGGGCTTGATTTTGGACGAATTTGAGGTAGTTTAGAGGGTAAAAGACTTTGTATTTCATCTTCTCTAGGTAAAAACTACACTTTAACCCAAAAACTTTTTATTTTCACCAAGGATTAATCTGACATCGCATGGATCCAAAAATATGGAAATTTTTTGAGAAGTTTTTGAGTAAATCATTTGGTGTTTAACTCTTATTTAGTGATTTGAAGTTTAAAATGTTTTACAATTTGATTTTTGGAATTTTGGGATTTATCCGTAATTTTTCAAAAAAATTTTAGATTTCCTTTGGCACCTAGATCAAGCAAAAGAAAAATAGAATATTACAAACAATGATTTGTTAGCTTTTGAGTTAGTACTCGATTTCATAGTTTGTAAGAAAATAAAAAAGTGATTCAGGACCAAGGTTTTAAAAATCCGGGAGGAGAAGTTGTACGTTTGATTATTGCTCGACAGTGGGAAAAATTTTGCTATTTTACTGTCGATGCAATAGCTAGGATTGCAATGGAATTTTATGCCAACCTTTCAGAAGCTTCTGATGATTTTTTTTTTGTTCGACGAAAAAGGGTGGAGTAAAAAGGGTGGAGTTTACTCCAAAAAGGGTGGAGTTTACTCCAAAAAAATTAATGAATTTTATCAGTTAGAAGATGTGTATAGATGCGAATATCATTATTTTTCTACTACAGATGAGGCTTTATATGACGTTATTTCTTTTCTGACTAGTGAAAAAGGGGCTTGGAAAATAAAGAATGGAGTTAAAGTTAACTTTCCCCTTTCTATGTTAAATGTGGTATCTAAGGCCTAGCATTATTTTTAGGAGGATGATTCCAACGAATCATCATAACGAAGTAACCAAAAATAGAGCCATCCTAAACTTCTATATTCAGCAAGTGATGGATATAAATGTAGGCTCTATCATTTATATGAAAACTCAATCTATTGCTCTTAGAGAGACCACTAGTGGATTGGCACACCCTGCTCTGATTTATACACTTTGTGACCAGGCAAGAGTTGATTTTAGACTTGATGAGAAGAGGATTGAGCCTCAGAGACCAATTGGGCCTGCCAACATCAAGACTTATGAGTCTCATGTTGATTGGAGATATGGAAGATAGGTCAGGGATATTCCTTTTACTTCTAGAACCCTAGTGATCCTACTTCAAGTGACCTCAACAACAAGGAGTTGTTGTACCAGATGATGATTCAACAAGGAGATATTTTGAGGATGAATCATATGATGCATAATATGGAGGCCAAAAATGCTCACATTGATGATCTGATTTGTCAAAAATTTGAATATGATGCTACTTATGATGATGCTTTAGTGAGATATCTGACGGGTGATCATACAGTTCAGTTCTCTATTCACCCTACTTATACTCCATATCAGCAGCAAAAGTGAGCTGTCGATGATGAGGAAGATAATGACTCGTGAGCTATTTTGTTTATTTATTTGTGTTTATCCTGTGTGATTGTATTGTTTGTGTTGTGATGTTGATGAGACTTTGTTTGTTATGTTGTGTTAAACTGTAATGTGGAAAACTGTTTTTATTTTTAGAATTTAGTTTAGTTCTATTGTTATTTTCAGCACTTTGTTAAGTATTGTGATTAGCTCTTTCTCTGTAAATTTTATATGTATTATATGCAATTTAATGTTTTTAACCTTGTAGTTTTCATATTAGCACCTGCAGTATTTCAAAATTTATGTTCAAGAATCATAATCTCCAACAGGTATGAATTCTGTTTATATATATTTAATTCTTTCTTTTACCCTTCATTTTTAAAGTTCTTCATGTAAAAATCTTTTAAAAATTTAAGTGTCGGGGGAGGAGGGGGGGGCGGCGGGGAAGAAATATCATTGTTAGAAAAGAACTTAATTTTATTTGCCCTCACTTAACTATATTTTCAAAAATTTAAATTTAACATGACCTTTGGTATTAGAGGTTAACTTTGGACGTTTTTCTATTTTTAGTAAAGGAAATTTGTATTTTTGAAGTATTAAAAATCTTAAAGAAATTCATGTAAAAAAAAGAATTAAACTTTATGAAATCTTTAAGTTAATATAAATTTGTAAACTGAAAAAAATGTAAAAAGTTTTTAACTTTAAAAAGAGGATAGTGAAGTTCAAAATCATTAAAGGTTATTCAGATATAGTAATCCTCAGAAAAATAAAAGAAAATTGAAGAAAAAGAAATGAAAAGAAAAATAAAAGAAAAAGAAAAGATACGGGAGAAGCTTGACGAGATGTCTAATTAAAAATTGGGTTCACTTCAATTAACTTAAGAAAAAAACTTGGGCACATTTTATAAACTTTTTATTTGAATGTGAGCTTAATTATTAATAAAGTTTTATCAAGTTCTTTTTCATATGAATTTTCTAAGTGACTTTAATATGATAAATTGCATTTTTTCTTGAAAGAAGTAGAGGATCAGAAACCTTAAACTTAATTACTGAATATCCTTACACCTTTAGTATTAACTGAATTGTTTTGAATTTTTCTTAAGTTAAACTAATATATTTAGAGAACTAAAATATGGAAATCTAAAAGTTAAATTCTTTACCATAAGTCATATTTCTTATGCAGTAGAGAAGTTACTTGAGGACAAGTAACATGTAAGTTTAAGGGATTTTGATACCGAAAATATATGCATTTTTAGACCCATGTTTTATACTCATTTCTTGTGATATTGCACTTTAATGGAAGGTATTTTGATGTTTTATAATAGTTTATTGGTTTTTAGGGCTTAAAGAAAAGGTCTTGAAGTAAAAAGGAAGCAAAAAGAATGAAATTTGGAGTCAAAATTACATTTTTGAAGAAACACTCAGCGCCGGCAGCACCGAGGTCAGCGTCGACAGGGCAGAACAACTTAAGGCTGGAGATTTTTACTCAGCGCTCACGGCGCCAAACGCATTGCAGACCCCGTTTCTAGAAGTTTTGATGTATTTGGACAATTTTTTGAAGAGCTTTTGGAGGCATTTCTTGGAGAACCGGCCTTGAGCTCTATTTGGGGCCGAATTTCATTAGAAAAAGTGCTCCTCTACATTTTTCACTCCTTTATATTCGTTTTTTGCACCACATCATTTCATTTCACTATCATATTGAAGTCAAATTTTTTTTTATTTTTCTTTCATACTTTAAAGTTTTTGTGGTGAGATTTAGTGTGAAACTTTCTGTGAGAGTGTTGCAGAAGGAGAAAAGTGAGAGATACCTTCTTCCTGCATTTCTAAGGAAAGGCTACAAAGGATTTGCTTTGAGAAAGAGTTTTTCGGATAAGTACTATTTGTTTATGAGTGTTGTATGAACTTTTTTTATATGAAATTTGTGTTTTGTTATTTCTTTCTCATGAAGTCTGAGTAGTTCCCTCTATTTTTCTATCTACTCTGAGATATGGTGAAATGAAGAGATAATATAGATGTGTTAATATTAAAATGTAAAATAAATTGTGATGATTTTTCAACTCCAAACTTAATTTAGTTTTTGATCTGGCCAATTGAATTATTAAATGTTGTGAAACATATGATCCGAAGTTGTGAAACATATGATCCGAAAAATGGAGAATGAGTTCTACAACAGAGTGAGGATCACATTTGATTCCATGGAGGAGAACATTTTTCATGGAGTTAAGTTCAAATAAATAGAAAAATATTCTTTTTTGGGTGTAGAATTGGAGAACCTTTAGAGTAATAGACTAAAATCTTCAATTCGGTCTTATTGATTAAAAACTAATGCGAGAGCTAGCCTTCAGGTGAAGGGAAGTGAGAGCTCTGGAGTGAGAGCCGGTATCCTCCTAACCTAGCCACGAACTCAGGGACTAAAAACTGAGATTAACCAATGATTTTCTATGCACTATATCAGGGTAGAGAATTAAAATTACTCCTATTTGGCACAATACATATTATGAACATTTATTTCATCTCATTTTACGATAGCCTCATTATAGTGGGAAGGTCACATAAGATTCTTCGTTACATAAACATAGTTAATATATTAGTATTTACTGTTTCAAACTTTACATTTTTGATTTGATAATAGTTTAGAAATTTAATATTGATTACATCTCAACAATTGAAATTAGTGATAGTGATTTCAATTGACTTTCTATGAATTTCCTAGCAAATTTATCATTTCCAATTTAAATCTTTCCCATGGGATCGATATTTGGGGCTTAAATAGAAAGTCTGTTATTACTTGATAACGATACGTATACTTGCATAGAATATGAATATTAATTGATTATAACTATTTAAATTTTACATATTCTATCGCAATAAAAAAATAATATCACTAGGCAGGGAAGATACTAGCTCTCACTCTAGAGTTCCCTCGATTCCCTCCACCTAGGGGCTAACATTCTCGTATCAGAACCTAAAACAATAAACCAAGTTGGGGCCTTTAACCCGCCACTTTAAATTCCTCCGACTCTACACCCTTTAATGAATATTTCCCATTTTATTTGCACTCACTCATATGAACTACATTCTCATTCATACAACCTCACGTGATTCTTTCCAATTATTGACTGAGACAGTACCGACCCAGTTATTACATATTCTCACAACAAATTTTAACATCTAGATTGGTCAAATAAAGAAGTAAATGAAGGGCATGGATTTAAATCATCACAACTTCCTCCAACATTAAAGATCAATACTCTCCACAACTTCCATCCAACACCTAATTGCTTATCATTTTAAGAAGAAACATAAAGAAAACTACTCAGAATCCATGAAGAAAATAAAACCACACTTTAGTTTAAAAGTAGAAATCATTGTTAAACCAACAACAGGTCTCAATTAAAAATAAAAGTAGTCTAAAAAAAGATAAAAAGCAAAAGATAAAATATTATCTCAAGTCCTCCACCAAACTCTTGAAGTTCCTTTGAATCTCTTATCTTTTACAATACTCAATATAAAAACTAAAATAAAAAGGATAAAATAAATATGTGGTGTCTGAAAATCTCTTTGAACTAACTCCCCAATTCAAGAACTTTCAAAACTTTCTCTTTTCAAGCACACATTAAAACACTCAATTTTCATTAGATCTCCAAAATGTGTCTTGGTATCTCTTCAAAATATGTCTTGATTTAATGTATTTCTCTAAGAGATGTCTTCTTTCACAATAATTTTCGTCCATGGTGGTTGTAACCACCTATTAAGCTAGTGGGTGCAAAAACGTGGGTGCATCAAAACCCTTTTCAAAATTTGTAAGAACTGAATTTACTCATCCAATAACTACCACTGAAGCTTAAGCGTGGGGCCTCTGACGCCTAAGCATGGCCTTCTCTATTTAACTGGTGCTTAAGTGCCGGATTTGGCGCTTAGGCGCCAAAACACTCTTGCCCAATTTTCTCTTATTTGCTTCAAATTTGATCATTTTTCACTCTTTTAAGTATTTTTCACCTTTTTACCTTTACCTGAAAGAAAAAAACACAAATCACAAATCCCTTCCATTAAAGCGCAATATCTCAAAAATGGTATAAAAATGCGTCTAAAAATATTATATATTTTAGGTGTATCATCTATCACTATGGAGCTGTTAATATTAAAAATCTTAAGAATGGAAGGATATTTAAAGTAAATGGGCAAATAAAGTAAAAAGGTGATCAAATTTGAAGCAAATAAGAGAAAATTGGGAAAAAATGTAAAGGTGATCAAAACCATATTTTGACGGCCAATGGCCACTTTTTAAAGAAACTATAATTTTGGGTCACCCAGAATAAAAACTGGGAATATTGGGCGGAAGACATTAAACCAAGCGCTTTGTGGGAGACAACTCATACTTATCATTATTTATTTTGGTTTTTGAGTTTTTACTCAGAATATTTTACATATATTTATATTTTTACTTTCATAGAGTCCGTGTATTTAAGAAAACAATTTAAAAATATCTTTATTTACCTAATTTTATGGACTAATTGAGAATTTTTTATCGAAATAAAAAATGCAACTTTTTTAAATTGGCGCATGAAGCACCAGATTGGCCCATGATGCACCGAATTTAAGAGAACTGGTGCATGATGTGCCAGAATTGGCGCATGAAGCAACACAATGAAAAAAAAGACTTAATACGTATCAAAAGGCAGTTGGGAAGCGCTTTATTACACTACTATTGTCGTAGTCGTCCTTATGGTGAAAGAGTTTTACGCAAATCTACATGGAATTAACCAAGAAATTTTCTATGTCTGAGGCAGGTTTGTGCAAATCACTCCTTCAAGAATAAACGAGATGTTTATGATTGAAAATGTGCATATATGTCATTAAGCAAATTTTACCCGTACGAGAGATAATATGAATGAACTTTATTGGTACATTACAGATGAAGATGTGAATTGGGAGGCTAGAGATGATGGGAATGTAAATTTTTTCTTTATCATTATTAAATCTTGTTTCTAATGCATGACACCTCTTTATTGCATAGAAATTACTGCCTACTATGAAAATAAGTAAGGTAACTAAGGAGAGTGTTATTTTAAATTACTGTATTCAAATCAAAAAACCTATTAATATTGGAGTTATCATTGTGAAATTGATTTTGGTTTTATTGTGAATGGGTCTGCAACCAGACTTGGACATTGATCCACTATTTTTCTACTATGTAGTCAATCGCAAGTACCATACGAGAGTTGGGAAAAAGTTCTTCTTCCTTGGATGTTGATGGATCTAGAAGTCTATTGCAACTATACTGGAATGGGAGATGAAAATAATATGAATGTATTGATGGATCAGGGATCCCAAAACTCATTACATATTAAGCCTTACTTCATTTCTAATGCACTTTTGAAATGGTTCATAAAGTTAGAAAAAGAGGTGCAGAATCTTGTGCATGCAATGGGAAATATTTCTGAAATGTTTGATCACTTGGATTGGAAACTTAAAGAACATTTTGAGCATACCGGTTATATTTATGATGGCTTGGTACGTATGTTCAAGGAACATGCTTTGATTGGGAAGGATTCAACTGATGAGTTTCCTTTTCGACCTTTCTACAACTTATATGTGAACTACCAGTCTATGGGAGATATCTAGAAGGATGAGAGTGAAGAAGATGTTTGAACTTAACCTATGCACAAAACGTTTTATTTAGTACTACTTGTTTTTGTTGTTTGAAGTGTTGGATTGCATTTACTTTTCTTGTTGAACTATATCGATGTTTGTGTTTGGAATTTTGATGTTTAGATTTCACTATTAATATGTTTTGGTTTGTTTTAAACACTGAATTAGATGTTTGTTGGCTTTATAAATGTTAATTTGTAATAGTGTGGATTATATATATATAAGTTAGTTTTGTGTTGTTTGTGAAAGATGGATGTTAGAGTAATGTTTAATTATGCTTATAGGGTTCATATGATATAATTAGAGGTAGACATAAAGCAGTATGGAGCAAATTTTCATAGAAAATGAAATCTGGAAAAAATAAGGTGTTGGCGCATGATGCGTCAGATTACAGAGAGTTGGCACATGATGAGTCATATTTGACGCATGATGCACCAAATTCCCAAAAAAGCTAGATTGCCTAAAAAAATCGTGAAATCGTACAGTGAAACTCCATTTTTACTGCTTGGGTCGTCTCCTACCTCTAAACATGGACCTAGGGCTTCACATTGGGTGCTATAGAAAAGATTTCGGAGGCTAAAAATCGTTAATTTCATCTTCTCTTGGTAAAAGCTTCACCTTAACTAAGAAATTAAAAATCTTTTATTTTGACCACAAATTTTTCCTACATTATGGAAATCTAAAAATTGGGATTTTTGATAAAAAAAAAGCTTGAAAAAAACTCATGGTGAAAAGTTTCTTACCAAATAATCTTACTTACGGAGTTAGATTTTTTATTTTGTAATTTATTTAGTATTTATTTAGATTTTGATAGAATTTCAAATGGCTCCACAAGTAAAGAGAGGAAGCACATATGATTTTCATGCAAGAAGATTTGTTAATTTGAAGACTCAGCACAGTTATGATACAAATCCGGGTGGCATTTGCTAATTCGGGTGGCGAGCTCGGGAGGTTGATTCTTGCCAAAGATTAGGAATGATTTTGCTACTTCACTGCTGTAATTATTTTGCTAATGATTTCGGGAGTTTTATGCCAACTTGAGATTTATTGATGACGATCACATTCTCATGAGAGGTAAGCAAGTTGAATTTACTATCAAAAGAATCAATACCTTTAATGGGCTGAGGAATGTATTTTTCAATGAATATGATGCATTTATGATGACTGATTCATCACTGGATGAAGTGATTGCCTTTTTGACTGATGGAAAAGGAGAATGGAGGATTAAAAATAAAAAAATAGTTAACTTCTGCGCTTCCATATTGACTAGTCAGTAAAAGGTATAGCACCACTTCATTTATCCTATATTACTCCCAACCAATCATTTACAGATGACAAAGCAATAAATGTTGGTGCTCTTATAGTTCATCATGCATGAAGCATAACTAAGAGCTCTACAGGTAGTGGTTTGGGTTACCTTGCCCTGATTTTCACTCTTTGTGAACAATCAGAAATAAAATCCCATAGAAATGAAGAAAGATTACAACCACAAAATCCTATTGGGAAGCATATGATTCAAAGAGTTGAATCATTTGTTGAATCTAGGGGCTGAAGAAACGATAGACCCTCTACATCAGCTACAGGGGCATCTATTTCTAGACCTGCATCATTAGAAAATATTATGGACCAACTCATGATTTAACAATTGGATATAGTAAATATTTAAAATTAAATTGGAGAGATCGGAGCAAAAAATGCTTATAATGATGAGTATCAGCAGAGGAAAGTTCGGCATGATATAGCTTTTGAGGATGTTATGGTGAGGTATCTTAAGGGTGAATACAATGTGAAATTTCTTACTTACCCCAGCTTTACTCCATATGTGTTATTCATGATGAAGAAGAAGAATAAGAAGAAGAAGAAAAAGAAGATGATGATGATGATAATGATGATGATGGTGATGATGAAGAGAAAGGTGATGAAGATTGATATTTTCTGGAGTTAGTTTACTATGTTTACTTGTTTGTTTGTTTTGTATGTTATTTCAATTTTATTTGGATAGCATTTGAAACTGTAGTAGTAAAAACTTGTATTTTTGTGTTGTGAACTTAAAATTTTAATTGTAACAGTAGATTGATTTTTCTATATTTTTAGTATTTTCAATTTTTGTTTCAGTTTTTAAATCTCCACAAATTCTATAGAATATATTATGTCTCATTTAATGCTTTAAAGCCTGTATGTATTTTAAAGTTATTATCTGCAGTATACCAGAGCCCAGTTCATAAGCAGAAATCCTCTACATGTTAGTCTTTATTTTCATGCATTTAGTATTTTCTTTCACCAATTGAATTTTGTACTAAAATATTTTTAAAATACTTAAAAACTTAAGTTTGTGGGGAAAAAAATTTTCTTTTAAACAGAAGTAAACTAAATTTTATTTGTCCTTACGTAACAGTAATTTTAAAATTAATTTAACATGACCCAGGATATTAAAATTAAACTTTAAATGACTATACTTAAGTTTATTAATATTATGGTAAATTTAGGTAAAAGTTTTTAATAATGAAGGTCAATTCTAAAGTTAAAGATATTTAGTGTGATAAGATAAGCTAAGTTTTTCTATTTAAAGTAAAGAAAATTGTATTTTTGAAGTATTAAGAATTTTAGACATTCATGTGAGAAGAAAAGAATGAGACATTATGAAAATCATAAACTAATATGAATTTATGAAGTGTAGAAAGGTAAGGAGTTTTGACTTTGAGAAGATGATAGTGAAGTTCAAAATTATTAAAGGCTATCCAGATATAGTAATCCTCACTTGAAAAAGAAAAAGAAAAATAAAAGAAAGGATTGAAAAGATCCTAAAATAAAAAAAAGGAAAACAAAATAAAATAAAAAGGAAAGGAAAGAAAAATAACTAGGAGAAGCTTGAAGAAATTCCTAATAAAAAATTGGCTTCATTAGAATCAACTTAAGGAAAAAACTTTACTACATTTTCTAAACTTATATTGGATTACTAGTAGCATTATTTGGAAAGTTTTCCTGAAGTTCTTTTTCATATTAATATTCTAAATGTCCTTGATATGACTAATTGCAATTCTTATTGAAATAAGTAAAGAATCAGAAATCTTAAAATTGACTACTAAGCTTAGAATTTGAATCTAAGTTATTAAAGGTTTTTCTTAAATTTTACTATTTTATTAATTGAACTAAAGTATGGAAGTTATAAGTTAGTCTCTATCCTAAGTTATATACATTTATGTAGTAAAAGTGTCGCTAGAGGACAAGTAACATTTAAGTTTGGGGGATTTTGATACACCAAAATAATATGTTGCTATAAGTATACATTTTATGCTTATTTTTTGTGATATTGCACTTTAAAGAAGGTTATTTTTATATTTTTGTTGTTGGATATCAATTTTAGGCATTTGGAGCAAAAGTAGCAAAAATGACTAAATTTTGAGCCAAAACATCAAAGTTTCAAATTCTGACGCATGATGGCCAGATTGGCCCCAGACGCATCAAATTGGAGCCAAATGTGCCAAAACTCTAAACAACATGTCCTTCAAAAAACTAGCATATGATGCTCCAGGTTGGCGCCAGATGTGCCATTTGACAAAGAGTTGGCGCATAATGCGCCAGATGCACCGGGGACAACTTTTTTGCGGATTAAGGTTGTTCGAGATGAATTTTGCGTGAATTTTCAAAGGGACGCTTGTTCTAAACACCCCTTGGAGTGATTCAAAGCATCTAGACACTTTGGAATGTTCTTTTATGAAGGGATATGTCTCTTGTATTAATGGACTTATCTTTTGAATTCAAAAGAGTTGACTTTAGAATAAAATTTTGGGGGAAATTTTAAATTTGTATAGGGGGAAATCTAGGGCTTGAAGAAGAGTAGAGAGGAGTTTGGAGTGAGTGGGCGCTAGTGAGAGGGTGTGGTGAGGAAGAGAGTTAGGGAGAGTGAGAGAGGCATGGCGTGAAAGAGAGTTAGAGAGGGAGAAGTCAAGGGCTTGAAGATTTTCTTCAAGGATTGTAAGAGAAGAGGGAAGGTGAGAGATTTCTTCTTCATTACACTTCCAAAAGAGAATTGAGAGTGCTTGTAAGGAGAGAATGACTTAAAGAGAACTTCTAGGGAGTTGCTTGCAAATGATTGTGAGATAAGTTGTTTTTTTATTTCTTTTATTTTGTAAACTTATTTTTATATTTGAAACTCGTGTTTTATCGTGTCTTTCTCATGAATTCTGAGTAGTCTTCTTTATCCTTATCCCTACTATGAGATATGATTTTGTGAAGAATTGATTTTGTTTTATATGTTTTAAAATGTCAATAATTTGTGATGATTTTAACTTTGATCTTCATTTACTTTTCGATCTGGCCAATTGAAATCTTAAAATGTGTTGAGAAACATATGTTCCAAAAGGGCTATGATTTTTACAACATGGGGAGAATCACATTTGATTTCATGGGAGAGTATTTCATCCATGTAATTGGGTGTAAATAAATTGGAAAATATACTTTGTTGGATACACAGAATCAGAGATTTCAAGGTGACATATTAAAATACCCAGTTTGATCAGTTGATTGAAAACTAATGCAAGAATGTAGCCCTAAAGCACGGGAGAAGTGGAAGCTTTGGAGTGAGAGTCGGTATCCTACCAACCTAACCACAAAATTAGGGACCAAATTTTGGATTAGTCAATGTTTTTTATCCACTTGGAATAGGGTAATAAATAGAATTGCTTCTATTTGGCACAAAAAAGTTTTTATATATTTTTTCAAATGTTTTAATTTTTTCACAAACCATATATTCATTGTAAAGGGAAAGGAAGCCTTTTTAAATTTGAACTTTTCATCACAACATCTTAGTTTTAATTTTCATAAATTTACTTTTGATAGTTTAGCTTTTAGTTTAGTTTATTTTGTCTTTCAACCGCATTTTATATAGCATTCACTTGTTACTTAACATTCAAACTTAGCACTATACTTTTTCAATATTTTTAAAATAGTACTTTACATTATAATCGTAGGAACTTATTTATAGGAATTTTTAACTTCCCTGTGGGATCGATATCTAGGACTCCATCAGAGCCCTTTATTACTTGAACGATATGTATACTTGTGTTATTGTTAAAGGGGATTTGACAGTTTAAGTATAATTAAAAGATAATACTATTTTAATTGAAGTTATTTTGTTTAGATTAATTTGCATATTTGTTATTGCATCTACCGTGTGTATTTTGTAATATTGAAAAATATTTACAAAACTAACACACTAAATCCACTCACATCACCCAGCTTCATGGCGGATGCATTAAATTGGTTTTATGCTCATGCCCTCAACTCTACCCTAAACGTGAGCGGAGCTTCCCCTTTTTGAATCTCCTAAACTCCCGAGCATTGTCCTCTTCTCAAGCATCGTCCTCTTCCTTAGCGAAGATTTCTCATCTCCTACTCTTCACCAACCCTGATCTTCCTCTTCGCAAGATCTGCTCCATTGTGTTCTCTTCTCTAAAGGGTTTCTAGGCTTTCATTGTGTCGTGTAGCCTAAACGCAGCCCGACTTCATCTAAGCAACAATAATTTTCTTTTTTCCTATTTATTGTTTTAGATCTAATGAATCTTCACAATTAGATTCTCATTTAAGGCAATGCTTCGGATCTTCATACTACCACTGTCACTATTAGAGTTTTAAAATTACTGTTTGCAAATTAATAGGAATCTCGTTAATTATATCTTTAGGGTCATTTAGATGCATACAATAGAATTCTTATGTTCATAATTGTGCTTAATGGCTTTTTTTTACTAAGAATTGTGCTATGTATTTTTTTCATTTTTTGTTCTAGAGAGCACCAATTTTATAATACTCATGAACCATGCTTCGTATTTCTATAACTACAAACTAAAGTTTTCAGTGCTGAAAAACATTATATCTTTTGAAATTATTGAAATACTAATATTTTACTGGAAGACATGTTCATTTTGCGAAAAATGTGCTAAGAAGATGATGCAAATGTTCAAAATAAATTTATTGTTGAAGCAAACATGATAGATTTCTCATATTTCCTATCATAATGCTGCTTTAAATTTTATTTTAGAGATTTCTTCAAGTTTATTTATCCTGAAATAATGAATAAAACTCTAGAAATGCAAGGAGAATGACACAAACCAAGCAATGAAAAATCTTAACTTCATATTGGTATGTGTCATCCTATCTTGGACACATGTCTAACTTGTTTTCATATTGGTATGTGCCTTACTTGTACATTTGTAAGGTTATTTTGTGAAGAAGTTAGGTAGCACTTCCTGTTGGAATAGAAATGATAATTTATCTGCTTTCTAGTTTCTTTTTTATGAAAACCTCATCCACTATCACTTCTTGGTTTGATCAATTTTTTTGTCATGTTAGTTGATTTGGTTTTTGACAAAAAACAGTCCAGTCTCATCGTATTTCATGCCTGTTACTGATTTTTTATATTCATGAGCTTCATGTTTTAGTTTTGTGCTTAACTCAGTGATTTATCCAAGTGTCTTACTATAAATCAAGAATGTTCATGTAACAATAAAATTTTTCTATTATAGTAATAAAATGTCAATTAAGATCAAAGAAACAACTACACCAGTATTATGGGAGAAAGAGACCAAAACAATTTTTTGTAACCTTTGCATCAAAGAAATAGAATAGAGAAATCGGCCAACAACCTTTTTAACAAAGAAGGGTGGAAAAATATTACAAAAAAGTTCAAGGAACTTACAAGTAGAGAGTAAGATATGATGCAATTGAAAAACAAGTGTGATCAACTTAAGAAGGATTGGTCAATATGGAAGGAATTGAAATGAGGTTCAACAAGATTGGGGTGGGATCTAGTGAAGCAAACAATAGATGCACCCGAGGAGTGGTGGGCCAAATGACTTATGGTGAGCATTGTTCAAAACTTTTGTTAATTAGTTACTTTTTAATTTTTTACTAATTTTTGTCTTGCCAAATTATGTTTAGGTGATGCCCACTACAAAGAAATTTAAGATTTCTGGAATTGAGCCTGAATTGAAGGACAAGCTTGACTGCATGTTTGGGGGGTGGTTGCAACGGGGAACTATGCGGGTTGCAAAAGCGAGGCAGGGTTTGCCGCCAATGTGGATCTAGGAACCCCCGGAGGTTCACATGATCCCCTAAAGTCCTCAGTCCGGAGCAGAACGAATATGATTCCACGCCACTTGTCAAGTGTCCAAGTGTAGATAATAGAAAAAAATATGGTTCTGGCTTTATTAAAAACCAAATCACCCAGCTAGTATCCTCTTACGAAGCAGAATCATGGCCGTCTCATTCAACCACTATCGAGAAGCACTGGAAATCCTTTATTCTTCAAGTGAAATATATGAGGATGAAACATTGTATCTGTTTACAATAGAGTTCTTAGAGAACCCCGACCGTAGAGATATTTTTGTGAAGATGTTTGCCGCCCGTAGAGTGCCGTATCTCCGATGTTTTTATGATCTTCTTAATATTTGAGCTTTTTTATGTCATGATAAAATCATTGCTAGCAAATTAAATTTGTTTTAATTCTCTAGGGTTGTACTTGTAAACTCTTTAGTTATATCTTTTTCCTTACTATGCATATTTCATTAGATCAACATTTTTAATTATAAGTAGATGTTTATTTTTTTTATTTCAAAGACTTTTATATTTTATATTTTATTAGCTCATCAGAGTGTTGGGTGCAACATACGGTACAACATGGAAGCAAGTAGAAGAGGACATTTATCAGTCAACATGGATACACGCAAAAGAAAGCACAGAGAGATTTTGTTGACTGTCATATGTTTGATCTACGAATACTACATTTTGTACGTTGACCGGTCGCCATGCATGACATCTTCGTACATTGGCGATAAATAGGTCCCAATAAGATTTTTAATATCTTCTAAATGTGGCAGGAAGTACTCATCGAGCTACTCGAAGAGCTGATAGGCACTCACGGACTTCAATAACAGGACCACTCCACTCCAGAACCACTCCACGTGACGTGCTCACAATAACATTGTACATACTATCCCAAAATGAGTCAATAAGAGGAGCGATCGAGCGATTTCAACACTCCTCTGAAACAATTAGCAGGTACTTCTCGATCGAACTGAGTGCACTAATTAGCCTTTCCTCGCATGTCATCAAACCCTTGGACCCTAAGTTCGAACGGACACCCACTGAGATATCGCACGATGTGAGATATATGCCCTTATTCAAGGTAATTCCTCAAGAGCAATATAGTATTTTTGTTGAATATGTAATGTTATTTACTACCTAACTTTTCTGTAACCAGGACTGCATCGGTGCAATTGACAGAACCCATGCTCATGCACGAGTCCTAAATAGTGATAAGGTTGCATTCATCAGACATTGTGGTAGCCCGACCCAGAATGTCATCGTCGTTTGCGACTTTAAATTGTGTTTCACTTTTTTTATGGCCAATTGGGAGGGCAACGCACATGATAGTCGACTATTCAAATATGCGACAAGGAATGCTAGTACCAATTTTCCACATCCACATGCAGATTCGCTCGAGTATGAGCTAATTTAATATTTAACATTATGCTTCTTTTTAATAATACTTTCTATCACGCAAATATTATTTGGTCGATGCCGGATATCCATTGCAACGAGAGTACCTAAAGCCATTTGCTGACACAAGGTATCACATACTGGACTTTGAACTTGCAAGCAACATTACACAAGGCAGAAAAAAAATGTTTAATAAACGTCATTCATCATTACGTGGTGTCATTGAGAGAACATTTGATTTGTGGAAAAAGAAATGGGTGATACTGCGTGATATGCCTCCTTAGAAGTTCCCCAAGAAGGTACAGAATGTGTTTGCTACGATGACTCTACACAATTACATTCAAAGACCATTCCCGTTGCGACATCAACTTCTGTTTGGCGGATGAGGATCAAGAACACGTACCTGCTGAAGCTTTTGAGTACTGTCTAGGACATTATTGACCAGAACAGGACAATGAGACTTCAAACACTTGTACTACAGACGGGGAGGGTGCAAGCGAGATGGTAGAGTTAAGGGAACAAATTACTGATAAGATAGAATGGGGAACATGAAAATAGTCTGAACATTGAGGAAAAAGTACGTTGTGATTGTATTGATTATGATGAGATGGGTTTAATTTGAAATCATTTAGTTTATGCTTTGGAACCATTTCTTTCTATTATTTAATATGAGTTTTGAATTATCAATTTTCTCTTAAAATTTGTTCATAGTGCTATTTATGTGATGTTTGTGAAATTCATTTAAGCAAAAGTTCATTATGCCATGCTTGTAATTTGCTTGAAGAAAGTCTTTAGGCTGTTGGTTATTTTGTTAATCATTGAATGGGTTGAGTGTTCTGCATGGATACATTCATATACATGATTTTATTTTATTGCAATTGTGAATTATATACAAAATTTACAATTCTGCAATTGTATTTGGTGCATTTACATACATAGCACAGATTTGTAATGTATTCGGGGCATCTATATACATAACACACAATTCTAATGTATTTAATACCCCGAAGCAGCAGTAAAGAAAGGCTTTGATTTGGCATCCAGATGTTAGTGATGCAATGCTTATGAAAATTTTAGTGTGTTTCTTAGTTCTGTGATTTCTATAGTTTTCCAAAGTTTCATACACCTGTTACTCGTAAGATTAAGCTGTTTATTTATTCTTGGGAAATTTTAGGCAATTGGGTTTGCTGTGTCCTTTTAGCAGATGCCGTATTTTTTCTGGATTC
>NW_018250335.1:90582-91501 GCF_001263595.1 Phalaenopsis equestris | reverse complement strand
GCATGAAAATCAAAACTGTTAGGATAGCCACAAAATCAAAATCAACACTTTATATACCTGCATAGAAAATATAAAATTGCATAAATCATCCCCACAACATTTCAAAATATAAAACAAATTAAAATTTAATCACAAACATCACAAAAATCACAATTGCAACTTAATTAAGATGTCTCTATCAGATGATCGAGAATCCTCAAATCCCTCGGAGGAGGTAACCTATGGTTGCTAGCAAAGCTTCTCACGGTCTAAATAAGATTATGATACTCATTAAGTCGAGTTTAGTAAATTCATTTGGACTAAGTTAATTCAATAGAAAATAGTGGTGTCAGAATAACGGAACCGTAGGATTCTAACTAGCGTCTCTCTATTCAACTTTAATATCTCCCATTTTAATATCCCCCATAAAATTTAAAGGACTACAACCATAAGACCAACTGATTTGATTTAACATCATAACTTGACACCCTAGAAAACTTAAACTCGCAACGACGAGGAGCTTGGAGCTAGCATGGTGGGTAGCAAAGCTATCTTCAACAGTAAAACTTATCTTCCCCAGCTAAACCATTCATTTTATTAGAAATAAAAAACCAAGCTATAGAATTTCGAGGTTGTTTGCTTAATGTAACATAGCCTTTGTGTAGCTCTGTTATACAATATAACCCCTAATTCGTTTTAAGATTCCAAGGTTGTCGTTCGTTACGACCTAAATTCTCACATCTTTCAGGCTATTTGTTTGATCGTTTCACACAAAAGGACTAAATAATTAAAATTTGCACTATGAAACACTTAAATAATTTCTCATCTAAACTGAAGCCAAACAATAGGATAGACTGGAAAGTCACCGAAGTTCTCCTCTGAATCTATGACATCCCATGGTTTTTCCTTCTTTGGACTTTAGAACAAAATGTTTCAAATT